>NC_043964.1:6947526-7247526 GCF_902148855.1 Sphaeramia orbicularis
TTCTGGTTTGTCTCTCTCTTAACAAGTCATCAACACAGTCCATAACAGCATCCACCTGTATAGAACCCACAGCACACTGTTCACCTCTACACTGAATACAACAGCGGTACTTCAGTCACATGACTCACTGTTAGTCCACCTGTAGTAGACCCCTGTTCCAGTTGATGGTGATGTTAATATTAATCAGTCAGTGTCAAGTCTTGCGTCGTTGTTTTGCTGATTTTAGACAAAATTAGATGCTACTTTGGTAGCACAAAATGTGAAGACAGCTGAGTCTCCTTAGTTATTTTAAAAAGCCCAGTAAATGTGATGGCATTGATAAGCGCAGTGAAAAAAAGAGGGACTGGTGCGGTGAAGGATAACGGACAAGCAAGGAATACGCTAGTTCTAATGGCATTTGGTGCGCTATATGTACGCATTTTCTACCTTTCATGTGTTATTTGATGGCATGTCAATTTGTTCCCAGATCAGTTGTTCACATAACCTGAACCCTAACCCTCGTGCATGGTATTGACACTGCATGAACATACACAAGGAAAGCTTATAATGTCTGCAGATAACACCAGTTAAAAGTGGTGTATATAATTATGCAAGTTGTGATATCAGTGATATCACGTTGGTTTATCAGCCAGCACTGAGATGTTTTTGAACATTAAATACTACTAAATATCTCATTATCATTAAAAAATAAAAATTTTAAATGACAGATAATAATATGTTATGACGGAATTTTTATGACCCTGTTTGTCAAAATGACGGACAATAAAAATATCTAGCGCAACCTCTGCATGCAATCTTTCCAAAAACAATCTTTTCCCGGCAAACTACCACAGTAACAACCCTTGACAATGTGCGTGGTCATCAAAATGATATAATTATTCCAAAACTATCATAAACATAGTAGGTAGACCGTCTGACGGTTCAAAACGACACGAATTGGCATCTTTTAAGATCGTGGCGCCCTCTTACCAATTTTTTCTAGAAAAACCCCTGTATATTATTGTTTAAAATTGTGCTATCTTGTTTTGCTCTGTAACTTTCCTTTTTGTAAATAGGGTAGGCATAAATAAGCTGTTGCTTGTGCCTACGCTTTTTTGCCCATGTTTAATATAGGAATCCAAACTGTATGGATGTATATATCATGTTTTGTTAAATGGACGAATTAATTAACTTACTTACTAATATTGTCCAAATAGTGTGTCTATTTGTTTGTATGTATTTTTGAGTAAAGTATAAATAGTTGTTTTGCTGAATCATTAAGCATATTAAATCTAATGGATTTATTTTATCCTAAAGTTGAACGTCTCTCTGGTTCTCTTTATTTTAAATTAAGACTTGTTGGTATACATAGGCTATATATTTACGTTATATTCTTTGGAATTATCCACTAAACTGGTACACCTTCATGGTATCTACCTAAATTGTAAACCAAACCCCACAGCACCCTCCATTCCCATTATAAAGAGGGGTGAACGGATGCTACATCCTTATTATTATAAAATCAATTCAAAGGAATAGAAAACTCAATAAAATGAGTCAAAAATAAATAACTCAACAGAGTAATGAACAGAAAGTCACTAAAATAGAATGAGTCAAACAAAATTAACATAAATAAGTAAAATGGTCAACAAAATATGCAAACTTATCAACAAAATGAACAAAAAGGATGAAATAATAAAGAAATGAACAAAATAATTAAAACAATCAATAAAACCAAGTAAAATGACTAAAATTATGAATAAACTGACCAGTACAGTCAACACAATGTCCAAAATTAGAAAATAATCAACAAAAATGACCAGAAATCACAAAAATCCTAAACAAAAATGAACCAAATCAACATAAATGACCAGGTTTGTTTGTTATCAGTACAAACGTCAGTGTGTTATCAATGATGGGAGGAGGAGGTTGAAGTCCAAAGTCCTGGAGGTGGATTCTCCTGGACCTGGGTCTGCTCTTCCCTTCATGTGTCTGTCTGTGTCTCTGTGAGGAACATGGAGAAGGTCAGCGAACACCTGTTCAGGTACAAGGACTACACCTTTCCCGTAGCCTACATCACCCCTGAATATGTCGACTCACTGCAGAGCTTCCACATCCGAGACTCCGACGTCTTCCTGGTCACCTATCCAAAGTCAGGTCAGTCCAGTGTCCGGGTTTTGTCTTAGTGTCCGGACCCGTTTCACCGATGGTGTCTGTTCAAGTCAGGTACAGTCTACTCTCGTTATACCGTCAACTTCCGTTCACGGCCAAATTGGCGGTGAAAATGGCGTTACAACGGGTTGCGTCCATAATGTGCATGTCTTTACTATATGATGTCTATGCTGCCTCCGTTAACCCGTTCTAATTGCATTTCTAAATAAATCTTGATTCTGTTATGTTGTAAGGGATCATTTAAAGTGGGGAAACATTTTAAGCATTATTATAACCGTGTCGGGAAATGACACCCCATCATCTTGAGGCTTTGGCTTAATCCCACGTCCTTTCCCGACATCCTGACCTACCGAGTGTTCTGCGATAAATGAACGGTGGCCGTTCTGTAGACCTACTCGTAGCTTGTCGCGATCAGCTCTGGCGCATTTGTTTCAGTGCATTGTTAAAATGTATGTGTACTCGATGGCAATCACGCTGGCGGTATAACGGTCGGGAAATCAATGGTATAAGTGTTTTTGTGCGTGGAACTGGGCTGGCGGATGGCGATAGGCGGAAATGGCGGTAGCTAATGGAATAATGCATGGGGATTTTTGTGCAATGGTTTTGGTCGGCGGTGAGCGAAAATGGCGGTATAACGGCGGGCGGTTTAACGAGAGTAGACTGTACAAAACCCAGTATTTTCATCATCAGTAAAGAAGAATAAAAAACAGAGTTAATGAACATGTGACCATCAGTCCACGAATCATTAGGCTGAAGGTTGTGACTGGGCAGGACCTGGACTGGACTAATTTAGTGCTGGATTAAATTTATTTAGGACTGGATTGGATTTATTTAGGACTGGATTGGATTTATTTAGGACTGGATTGGATTTATTTAGTCCTGGATTGCCTACTTAGAACTGGACTGGATTTATTTAGTACTGGATTGGATTTATTTAGTCCGGATGACACTGCTTCCAAACTGTGGACACAACAGTCAGGTGTCCCTCAAGGTTCCATACTTGGGTTCAGGTGAGGAATAATACAGAGCAGAATACAGTGACATTCCTCACCACCTACCTGAAGTCAGGTGAGTCCAGTCCTCATGATCACATGACACATCAGATGATAACAGCACAGATTAGTGTATTCAGGACTGTTAGCTAATATCCAGGACTGATAAAGCTTGGCGATGGTAAGGTTTCACCGATCTGATATTAGGATCGGATATCAGCCCCAAAATCAACATTTTAGCTGGATCAGGGATCTGTGAAAGCACTTCTTCCCCTTTTGTGACACAGGCTGCGTCTGTTGGTGTGTAATAGGACAGGAGATGTGAGTCAGGTCTGTCATATATGCTGAACTGTGAACCGGCTCCAGAGTGCTGAAACAACAGCAACACTTCCTCCTGCCTGTTGGCCAGTACCATTAACATGTAAACAGTAGGGGGAAGCTGGCCCTATAGAACAGTTCCATAACTACGTCATGCATGCTCAGAGTTGATGGAATTGTTCAAACACAGACAGGAACATGGAGCGAACTAATGGTCTGTGATGTGGAGGCATTTCAGCCGGACCGCACCAACAGTTTGGAACGTTTGTAAAGTGAAAGATCCAGAGGTGGTGGTGGTGGTGGCGGCACTGCCAAATAAAAAACCACACATTTAAAGAAGCACCTATCCAAAGGAGATCCAGGAACTCCAGCAGCTGGAGGTAGAACACAGCTAACGGTGGTAGATGCTCTACATTAGGGGTGTCAAACTCATTTCAGTTCAGGGGCCACATTCACCCCAATATGATCTCAGGTGGGCCGGACTCAGTAAAAGAATAACAGAGAAAAAAGAAAAATGACATTATGATAATGTTTACATCTACAGCGTTTCCTTAAAATCTGAATAACATGAACAACTTGAAATGTCTTAAGAAAAACAAGTGCAGTTTTAACAATATCAGTTTATGAGTTTATCATTTACACACGTGCATTACAACTTATATTACAATTACAAATACACAAACCATTTAATAACAGGCAGAATATTGGTAAAACTGCATTTACTTCTCTTAAGACATTTCAGGTTCATATTTGTTCAGGTTATTCACATTTTTTGTTGAAGGATAATTTAATATAAAGGTTTTAATGTAATTTTACTTTTTTACACTAAAACGAAGATGAAGTCTGCAATTGTCACTATTTATAGGTTATTATGATAGTATTTTACTGATCTGACCCAGTTGAGATCTAATTGGTTTGTATGTGGAACCTGAATTAAAATGATTTTACCATCCTTGATTGATAATATCTTAAGTGAAATTTTTGCATTTCACAAATTCACCCCAGGAGCCGGTTTGGACCCTCTAGCAGGCTAGTTTTGACCCCTAGGCCGCATGTTTGACACCTGTGCTCTACACAGACTGGAAACATTTACAGATAATTAAAGAATATTAATAGTTCATTGCATTTGTGACGACCACAAAAGTACAGTACATTTGTGTTTTGAAATACTGGTTGAAATACAGATTTACTGTACATGCACTTTATTGATGCCCATGTAGAAATTCAGTGTTTCATCAGCTCAAGAAAGACAAAAGAAAGACAAACTGACTTAATGAACATGTGACCATCAGTCTGTGAATCATCGGGGTGAGGTTTGGGACTGGACGGGGCCTGGATTGGATTTATTTAGTCCTGAATAACATTAGACGCATGTCTCAGCTGATGTTTGTCCACTCAGGTACGATATGGGCTCAGCAGATCATCGTCTCCATCTGTGAACTGGCCGGCGGTTTGAACGAGTATCCCAACAACTATCGGCAGATGGCGTGGCTGGAGTACCGGGAGGATAAGGAAGACTACTCCCTCCGACCTTCGCCTCGACTCTTCACCTCCCACCTGACGCCGGCCCTCCTGCCCCTGGGCCTGAAGGACCAGA
Organism: Sphaeramia orbicularis; assembly: GCF_902148855.1. Taxonomy (NCBI): domain Eukaryota; kingdom Metazoa; phylum Chordata; class Actinopteri; order Kurtiformes; family Apogonidae; genus Sphaeramia; species Sphaeramia orbicularis. Next base: position 6,952,585 of record NC_043964.1, read on the forward strand.
AAACCAAGGTTCACCACCCATTCTACAGCTCCCATATACACTGTTAGAGCTAGGTTCGAATTTTGTATCATTAAAACCTCAAATCAATATGTAGAACATCATATGGGCTTTATATGGTGCACTTATGTATCTTCTGCGTTACCTTTTTGCGTTTCTGTACATAGAAGTAATAATGATAATAATAATTGTAATGGTGTGATCTCATGTTGAACCCTCAAACCCTGTCATGTGACCAAATCTTTCCCAAACTATTGGGAAATGCAGTAGTAAAAAAATAGTCACAACTGACCAAAATAGTGCAGAAAATGAAAAATAATGATCAAAATAATCAACAAAATGACCAAAATAATCACATAATAACGAATTTGACATTAATAGTTAATCAACAAGAAATGAGCAGAATAATGAAGCAAATGAGCAAAATATTCAAGTAAATGAAACAAAAATGAGCAAAAATAATCAAGAAAATGAACAAAAATGAGCAAATAATAAAAAAATGGGCAAAATACATGAAAGTACACTAATAATCAAAATAATTAAAAAAAAAAAAAAAAGATTAAAAATCAGCAAAATGAACAAAAATATGCAATGCAATGAACTAAATGATGAACATAATATCACCAAAATAATTTACATGAATAATAACAAATTCATCAACAAAATAACCAACAGAATGGCCCAAACTAATAAATAAAGTGACCAAACATCAACAAAATGAACCAAAATGATGACAGTTTTCAACAACATTCAACATTTGACAGGTTCCAGTTTTATTCTCTTCAGTTTTTGGAAACGGTCTCCTTATTTACGTATGCGTCTCATTACATTGTATTATTTTCCCGTCAGATCATTTACGTGATGCGAAACGTGAAGGACACCTGGTGTCATATTTCCACTTCAGCCACGCCTTCTCTGGATGGGACACACCCAAGAGCTTCGACGACTTCGTAGACCAGTATTTGGCAGGAAACGGTGAGGAAACGGTGTCTAAGGCTACGTTCACACAGCAGGTCTTAATGCACAATAGGGATTTTTTGGTGAAAAACAATTTTTTTGTGTGCTTGTTCATGTTACACATTAAATACGACTCTATCAGTTTTGAGTCTGAACTGAATGTGACCCTGAAGTGACCCACATGCACTAAAGGTCCTGATTGAATACGTGACCATGCAGACACACACTGTGGAACGCAGAATTAGGACGTTTATCGCATTTCAATGACGGAAAGGTCAGATAATTGCGACCTGGCTGTTAAGACTGAAGTCGTACTGTAAAATATCAAATCTGTATCAGATTTAGGACCACATATGAAAGTGGTCTGGGTCAGATTTAGGACCACATATGAAAGTGGTCTGGGTCAGATTTAGGACCACATATGAAAGTGGTCTGGGTCGTATTATTGCTGTTCAAACTGTAACAGATCGAATACAGGTCACATATGGGTGAAAAAATCGGATTTGGGCCACATTTGGCTGCAGTCTGAACATAGCCTAAGACTCTGGGTCATGTGATGTACATTTCAGTAACATGTTCTTTTCACTGTGATCCAGTTGAAGGATCGTCGTGGTTCGACCACATCAGGGTGTGGCACCAGAGCCGAGACCAGTACAACATCCTCTTCCTCACTACGAGGACATGATTCTGGTAAGACCTGGTTCAGATCTGCTCTGTTTTTATGGAGCAAAAAATGGATAATGTTTGTCGGTGTTGGGGCGGTACTTAGACCACTTATTAAAACCTATGAACCTACAGTGACTCCTGGACATATATTCAGTATTTTACACACAGGTTGAATGTAAGTCTAAGGGAACCAGGACTTTTTGGAGCAGCATCTAGAGGCCGTCGGTGGTTTTAAAACTTTAAGATAGTAAAGCACCAACGAGGACAGACGTGTTTTGGTGTAAAAGTCATCCATGTGTTAATACATGTTGGTATTTTTGAATTAGCAACTGTGTTTTTTGGACTAGCTAACATTACCTGATTCTGAATTTTTTCTGGCTGTGATCGATGTAACACTGTGTCTAAAGTGCATTTATTCGCAGTATTTCGACCATGTTAAAAGTACAGAAAGTCGACTTCATTAGTGTCTAGAGATGAAAAAGTCTGGAAACCCCTGATCTAGGTGTCACATTTTTACCTGATGAGTTTGTACGTCCCTGAATTTTAACTGTAATGAAATTTACTGAACAAGATTTAGACGATGTAGAGAAATGGGGTCGACTGTGACTAAAAATGTTGCATTTATTCCTGAAAAACTCATTAGCTTCAGTATTTGAAATGACCGCGGACCTTTATAGAATGAAGAAGGTTTTTGGTCGAAGTTCCTCAACTTTCTTCACTTCTGTTCATGGAAATGACATCATCATGGAAAGGTTTTGACGCTGCTTGTTGTTTTTTTTGTAGGACCTGAAGGGGGCGGTCACTAAGATCTGCATGTTCTTGGGGAAGAACCTCAGCGACGAAGCATTGACCAAGTCGTAGAAAAAGCTACTTTCAAGAACATGAAGAAAACGCGAAGGCCAACTATGAATTTATGCCAAAGGAAATGATCAGCGGTAACTTCATGCGTAAAGGTAAAACAATCTACCACCATCGTCCAGACTTTAACACAAACAGTGGGTTCATTCTTCTTCTTGTTCTTCACAGGTCGGATCGGCGACTGGAAGAACATGTTCACTGTGGCTCAGAGTGAACGAGTCGATCGGATGCTTCAGGAGAAACTTGGAGACACTGGTCTGAAGTTCATCTGGGAATAAGAACAGCAGCAGCTGAAGACGTTAACGTTATTATTCGTAGAAAACCACAACCCGGAGCAGCTTCATCAGACCTACACAAAGTCTGACATTCTTATCAAACCTCTGATTATAAGCTGTTTATCTGGTTCAACTGTGAATACTTTAACAGAACAATGGAGACATTTGATAAAAGGCAATAAAAAACAGAATTTTATGACTTGTTTTTTTCATTTTAACCTTTATTTAACTGACAAGTGACAAAAAAAGACCTATTTAATCGTGTTTATTGGAGCTGTTGTAAATGAAATTATGCATCTCCCAACATTAAGCAATAAAATGTCCAGCCAATATTTGCAATAATTTATTGATTTAATCCGTTAATAAGTATAGTTTGTTCAAAGATGTAAATCTCATATTCTTTGCATGTATTACATTAACACGACACATGACTTTCATCGATCTGAATGTTTTTGTGGTGGACCTGGTCATACATGAGCATTATTAACGGAGAGTGGGCCTAGAATCTTTTTTTTTTTTAAAGCAAAATCACTTAAAATATCAACAAAATGAACTGAAATGGGCAAAAATACCAGCAAAATAAACCAAAAAAAGAACAAAATATTAACAAATGAACAGAAATGGGCAAAATATCAAAATAATCCAGAAAATGAACAAAATATCAACAAAATAACAAATGGGTAAAAATACCGGCAAAATGAACAACAAACAAGATGAACAAAATATCAACAAAATGAACAGAAATGGGCAAAATATTAGCAAAATAATAAATGAACAAAATATCAACAAAATGAACAGAAATGAGTAAAAATATTAGCAAAAAAACCAAAAATAAAGAAAATGACAAAATGAGCAGAAATTGGCAAAATATCAGCATTTGCAGATTTTTTTTTTTTTTTTTTTTGCTTGAATTGAGCGAAAAACTGAACAGACAGAACGATAAAACAGACTGTGGAGTGATGGTTTAAGTTTACAAAAACAGAATCCAGAGCAGCCACAGCGACTGTGGCTACGTAACTGGAGTTTCACTTCTCTATCAATTTTTTTATTCGACCATAGATGAAGGAAAGTCAAAAGAACTGATGTTACATATGTTAGTGATTACATAAAGAGTCACACTTGACTTCATGTTGCATGACGAACAGCTCAACACTTCAGAATCACCTACTTCTTTAGTGGATTCTGTCTAATTTTAATTGTGATGAGATATTTGGACTAGAAATGAGAAAAATACGCTTGGTCAGATTTAGATTTTTGCAGTGCATGACCAAATAACTGTTAAGTCCAATTTTTAAGGTTGAATGTGCCAAAAAAAAACAAACAACCAAAACATGCCTCTAGAATTCGTAAGTAAAGATTCATCCTCGTTATGAGATGTTATTTCCGTTATTTCAATAAAGTAGTGGCAGTAGCTCACACTCGTACACCTCAGATAAACCCATAATACACTGTACTATAGATTATTAATTAGAGCAGGACAGAACAGTATTAATGACACTTCAGTGACCTTTAACCTCCTTCTAAACATCATCAAACCTCATCCTTGGAGTCCACACTTTGATGTTGTGATGTTAATTCACCAAACAGCCCGCCCGTCCTCCGGTGTTTCATCGTCCTCAGTTTTTCTGGGTTTTTGGTCTTAACGTCTGGATAAAACGGCGTCTCCAGGACGTGGTGTTTTTCCTCAGACGTCTGTTGACCCCTCTGCAGTGAATCGTGGATCTTCTGCCACGAGTCGACCTCTGAACGCCAAAGACCAGCTCTGGCTCTGATGAACTGGGACACCTCGGCCTCGATGCCACCTTTGGCCAGACTCACGCCGTCTTTGCAGATGAAGATAACGTCCATGCCCAGGAAAAGGGCACTGAGTACGATGGCCCCGCCCCGTGCCGCCTTGGAGAGGGCAAGCGGACCTTTGGCTGCCGCTTGGCTGATATCTGGGACATCTGCAGCCACTCTGGGAACGCTGCCCAGAGCTTTACCCTCCTGAGTCGCCATCTTACCCGCATTTGCAACCAGCTCTTCACTTTTTAGCATTTTTACAGCTGAGCTACCCTCAACGAGTATCCCAATCCTTCGTCCGACACCACCAGCTTTATAAAGGACCTTCCCGACACCCAGAGCTACATCCAAACTACTTGTTTCTCTTTGTTTTGCAACTTCCTCAAAGTGTCCTGGAGAACCTGGACATCCTCCATGAAGTTCCGGAACACCTCATTAGCTTCTTCTCGTTTTGCAGTTGACTCCAACCTCTGCAGCTGTAGTGACGGCGCTGTTCACCCCTAGTGATTCCCAGTCCGATACCGGTCATCATCAGAACCAGGGATGCCCCGGCTGTTACTGGTGTTAACGCCAAACCGACGATAGAGAGCACACCTCCCACCGCCCCCACTGAGCTGCCGGCCACACTGGAGATCTTCGAGCCCTTTTTCATCCTGTCGAGCTGAACGGCGCTTTCTTCCAGGTCGTTCAGGAACTGCAGCATCCTCGGCCGACGCTCGCTGAACTCGGTGATGAAGTTAGAACACGACCCTTGGAACAAGAACACCATCCTGAGTCCCGGTCATTCCTGATGGAGACACAACACTCACAAATGAAGATGACGCACTAGAAGGTCTGGCCGTACATGTGTGTAATTCCTACCTGAGCTCTTCAAGTCTATTAATGCGATCAACCATGTGTTGGACGTCATCTTCAGACAGATCTTCGACCATGTCAGCCACAGTTTGATCCACACAAAACCTACTGAAGGAGCTGGAGAAGACCAGATGTGTTCAGGATCTACAAATAGTAGCATTCCGCAATAATTAAAAGAACTCAATGAGATCTTTAGTAGGGATGAGGATTGATCTCAACTTAGAGATGCTAGTTCCCGTATAGATATTATTTATCAATTCAATTCCACATCAGTTTTATTTTTATTCTCGTTAGATTATGGAATAACTGTTACAAATGGCTTTGTTTGCGTTAACTCTCTGTTAAATATTCTAGCATTTGGCATTGGATTGGAACTCTGGGGTACCGTAAAGGGGAGGTAAATGTGACGAATTCCTGGGGCCCAGCATTTCTGGGGGGCCCATAGAGCAGTTGAGGGGGTCCAGTGGACACAGGTTAGAAGCTGTGAAAATTTTCTGTAAGATCCACTGAATAACAGAGGAATAGAAGCCGACGTTGAAAGAATATTAAATTTCACTTTCGCTTCAAACCTGTGGTAGTTACGTTAGTCAAGGACAAATCAACAAGATACTGAATTTTATAAAGGGCCCACAACGTTTACCTTCATGGGGCCCATGCTTCCTAGCGGTGCCCAAGTTGGAACTAAATCATAAAGGTTTATAAAGGTGTGCTTAAAGGAGTGTTAGCGCTACCTGCAGCTCCTCTGAACCTGGTCGTCATTAGGGGTGTAAGAAAATATCGGTTCTGCAATATATTGCGATATTTCACTTCACAGTACTGTATCTATATATAAAAGTACTGTATCGATGTTTTTAGGTATTTATTCAAATGCAGATATTGTGGAGGTTCATTTTTGTTTTTCTTTTTTGTTTATATTTTAGTTTTTATTATTTAACATTCTTTTATTAAATAATGTTCATTCCTTTGTTGGGATCGCACAAAAATAATGTTCTGATGTTAGTTATGAACTAATATGAACATTTGAACAGGATCTTAAACTATAATGTCTGTAAAACAGAATTTCAGTTTGAACATAGGAACATTTTGTGATAAAGCCTTAGATCCTGTTCTGATCAAATAAAAATGTGTTAAGTTTTTGTGCAGATTTCTGGTGTAATTCAATTCTTAAAGGAAATAATCACAAAAAAATTGGCCTTTTTGACAGTATTGTGATATATCGTGATATATCGTATCGTGATCCTAGTGTTGTGATTTGTAGTGTATCGTCAGATTATTGTTGATACACAGCCCTAGTCGTCATGGAGATTATTCCTAAACAATAGTAAAGCAGGTTGACAGTGAAATGACGCTAATATTAACAGTATCGATAGAACCTGTAGGAGTTTTATGTTAGCGGCTGCGACAGAGGACGCCTTGCTGTGAGCTCTGCCTCCGGAGTCACCGCCCCCTTCACTAAGCAGCCAGTCAAAGACATTCCATTGGTGCCCTGTAATTGGATGCCGTGGTTAAATGTTTGGGCCTGTTGGAGGTATTTAACCCTTTGTCTTTACTGTCTGAAATGGTTCTGTTGTCGAGAGGGAACCAATAATTGGAATAATTTCGCAAAACAGGCTAATGATCCCAAAGACTTGACCTACTACGCGAACCGTTCTTTATTTTCATCCCTACCCTTCACCGTTGTCCATCATTTCCCCTCCCAGCCCTACCTTCCACTTTACCTTTTTCCTAAGGTTCCACACATGGTCTGGGTGGTCTGCATGTATCTGTCCAGCTGAAACACCAGCACCTCCACATTCTGAAGTCTGGGCGTGAAGAAGGCCGACGCTTCTCTTTTGAACTCGAGGATTAGCGGGCAGACGAGTTGAGCAGCCTCGATGGCGTCCTGAACCGACTCCATGCCGCCCCCTCCTGGCAGGTCCTTGAACACATGCGTGGAAGTGACCGACAGCCTCTCCACGGCGTCCAGGAAGCGGTCCAGCTCCTCCAGACCTCGCAGAGTCTCCTTCAATATGGCGGCCAGCTCCTCCTCCAGCGCCGTCCGCCTGCTGGCTACATAGAACTTGCTCTTCACGTACTCCTTAACGCTGCACCCTTACTCTGCGACGCAGTGACGTGACGGACGTTCAGGACGATATTATCAGCCCTGTGTTTGACGTCCTTCAGCATGTTTAACTCCGTCTGTCTCACCAGCAGCCATTCACAGCTGATCTGAACGAATTCTGTCACCGTGTCGATGGAGGCGAAGGTGTCGGCGGCGAAGCGACACAGCGCTTCCTGCAGCTGCTTCCTGTGCAGAAAAACAACCAAATCCAAACCAGTTATTGAACTGCGGAGTTAAAGTCCAACTGCAGCCAACACAGATGGAGGTGATGGAGGTCTGGATGTGAGACCGAGGAGTTAAGACGACTGAACCAGATGAAGCTCTGAAAGCGGGAGGGGGGGGGGTGTCCAAACTCATTTTAGTTCAAGGGCCACGTTCAGCCCAATATGACCTTAAGTGGGACCAGTATAACAAGACAAACCCAGCCTATAAATTGACAATTCCACATTTTTTCAGCTTTGTTTTACTGCAAAATTAAAATTAAATTATGAAAATGTTACAATATCTACATTTACAAAGATTCCTTTTGCAAAAAAAATAAGAATAAGCTAAACAACCTGAAATTTTTTTAAAGGAAAATAAGTTCTATTTTAACAATATTCTTCAGATTCAGAAAACTTTATTAATCCCATAAGTTGAATTCATTTGCAGCTTTACCACAGACATCAGTCAACATTCAGAGGACAATGTGACAAACATAAGTTAGTGTTCAAATACAAGTTTATAGGAAGGCACCTACAATAAATGCTTGAAATATTCAACAATAAAGAATCAAGTAGAAAAGCACTCGGATACCCCCCCCCCCCCCCCCCCCCCAATCTCCACCAAAATTGTATAATTTCATCAAAATCCTTCCATAACTTTTTGAGTTATCTTGCTAACAGTCAGACCAACAAACAACACCCCTGCCCCTCCCCAAAAAATATATATAATTTACTCTGAATCTAAACTTTCCTAAGTGATTATCATGTATTTGACATTTTTCAGCGAAACACAGGTATTTTCTACATTTAATTCTCTGATCATGCAAATGTTCATTAAAGTTCTGTGTAAATTTAAAGGTTATTTTTTCAGAAACAGAGAAAAGTGTCTTTCAGTCCAATCTGTCAATAACTGAACATAAACCCAGTGTGTCCATCCACTGTCATTGATCCAACTTCATGGGACGGTGTTTCCGCGGTAACAACGAAGCCTCTGATCGTCCAAATGGGTCATATGATGACCATGAAAAGTTGAAGAACTGTATTTTACACCAATTATTGACATGTATTGATCAGATTAGTGGATCAGCAGGTATTAAACAGTTTAGATCAGTAGATGGTTTTGGTTTTTGAGGGTTCACTGAATAAATCCAGGGTTCTGGATGGTATGAAATTATCAAGTCTCAATTTTTCAACTATTTTTGCTCATTTTCTCTTCACTTTAGAAGGATTTGTTGACTTTTCTGCCACATTTCAAGGTTTTTTTGATTCATTTTTTCCTTATTTTTCAAGTATTTTGCTCATTTTTCTCATTATATAACATGTACATTTTATACTATGAATAATTGAGATAAAACTGCATTTTATGCCAATTATTGACATGTATTGATCAGATTAGTGGATCAACGAGTATTAAACAGTTTAGATCAGCTGATGGTTTTGGTTTTTGTGGGTTAAAAATAATGTGTTTAGATATTTGTAGACATTTTTGTTCAGTTGATAGTTTTTATGTTTCCGTCTTCTACTAATAAAAGACAGACAGGTGAAACCATGATGCACACTGAGGGTTAATAAACTCTGAGTTCTAGGATCAGTTCCACGTATGAACAGAGTCCGTCTGCATTCTTGGTAACTTTAACTTTTCTATTGTTTCTGTTGGAAGGTTTGAAAGTTTACCTTGTTGCCGACATTTCCTCCTCTGTGTTTTTCCCACGTTTTATCCAAAGATAAAACAATAATCCGTTCACCGTTGGACAAAGTTTTAACTCGTTTGACGTCAGGAAAGTGCAGGTAAATGTGGAGGTGACGCAGCAGTTCACGATGGCTTTGTTTTGTTTTTTTCTGACTCAACAGGTTTGACGGCTTTAACACATTCCACTGAACTGAGGTCAGATTCATCCCACTGTGAGGACACAGATCCTGCACTAACAGGGTAATTCTGCGAAGGCCCAGTCATTATATAAGTTTACAACACATGGAGAAACACAGCTTTGACTTGTGTCTGTATCTTTTAGTGGATTTTTAGTTTCATCTGTGGTTTTGAGATCGTGTGGAGGATCTGGAGCTGAACCGGGCTCATCATCCATCCTTCATCTGAGCAGTAGGGGTGTTAGACAATATCGGTTCTGCAGTATATCATGATATTTCATTTTCACAATACCGTATCGATATTAAAATTACACTGTAAGTCGGAATTTGTATTTACTAAAATGCTTTAATTACAATGCACTGAAATGATTTAAGTTTTATGATGTTACTATAAAATGTTCAGTATATTCTACTAATTTGTAGACATAGTTGAAAGTACAAAAAGTTTAAGTTGAATGGAATTAAATCACTAAGGTTTAGTCATGACCACACCTTTTCATCTTCGCATTGCATTGTGGGTATTGGGCATGTTGTTGAAAATGTGTTATTTTTCTGTGCAGGGGTTCAGCGGGGTTGTGGTGTTAGTGTTGATTTGGATGTAATGTGTGTATGGCAGTGTTTACTGGCCTTTTTGTGTTTGTTTTTGTATTTTTGTAGAGCTGCACCATGAGTCAGAGCCAGAGGAAGAACTATGGATATACTGTTCATCTAAACCTGTTGTTGCACAATGGAAATCTAAATGTCTTGTCAATTTAAAGCACTTCCTGTACCGCCAAATGATAATGAACTAACTTCCATTCATATACAATACATTAGGTTAAATAACTTCATAACTATTTTGTCAGGGAAAGGATTCTGAGTTTGATTAACATAAGTTGTTGAATCAATGATAAGTTAATCTGGCTGCAATTGAGAAAATTAGTCAGTGTAACCTGAAATGCTGAGTTGAATGGTTGGATAGTGGGGTTGATTTTACAACAGATTTAAAGTAAATAACTTGTCTTTTAGTGTTTTCTACTTAATAGTTTAAGTTGAATACTTTTAGCATTAAAGTTGAACCTGCTTAAACCAGTTGATTAGTCGATCATTACTCAAATCATTTAAGTGCAATCACGTGCCTCACATTTTTGAGTAAACTACTTATCCGGGCTTACAGTGTACTGTATCAATATTTTTAGATATTTATTCAAATGCAGATATTGTAGAGGTTCTTTTTTGTCTTTCTTTTTTGTTTATATTTTAGTTATTATTACCTAACATGGTTTTATTAAATAATGTTAGTTCCCTTGCACAAAAATACTGTTCTGATGTTAGTTCTGAACTAATAGAATATGAACATTTGAACAGGATCTGAAACTGTAATGTCTGTAAAACAGAGTTTCAGTTTGAACACAGGAACATTTTGTGATATTGCATTAGAACCTGTTGTGATCAAATAATATGTGTAGTATTTGTGCATATTTCTGGTGTAATTCAATTCTTCAAGGAAATAATCATTTAAAAAAAGAAACAAAATTGTCTTTTAACAGTATCATGATATATCGTGATATATTGTATTGTGATCCTAGTATTCTGATTTGTATTGCCAGATTCTTGCCGATACACAGCCCTACTGAGCACATAGCATTTGGCGTGCTTTACGTGTGCATTTTTACCTTTCACATGTTATTCAATGCCATTAACCCTAACCGCTAATCGTGTGTTATTTTACGCACCGTGAACATACATGTGGAAAGCTTATAATGCATACAGGTAACATACCACCTTTAATTGACACATTTTCCACTAAGGGTTAAGACTGATTCTGACCTAAATGGACGAAGCAATGACACATAAAAAAGATGATCTTTGGTGAATCCATTGATGAATACCATGAAAAATGTAACAAGACTAAAATCAGACAAAAGGCAGAATGAATATGAGAAAGTCTTCATTTACAGAGAACAGACCCAAGAACTGAACGAAGTGAAAACGGATACAAAACAAAAAAAGAAAAAAAAAAAGAAAAATACATGATGAGAAACAAGTGCAAATAATCAAAGATAGTACAGACTTACAGAAAGAAGTAAGTCTGTACTATCTTTGATTATTTGCACTTGTTTCTCATCATGTATTTTTTTTTTTTTTTTTCTGTGTGGAGTTTGCATGTTCTCCCTGTGTCTGCGTGGGTTCTCTCCGGGTACTCCGGCTTCCTCCCACAATCCAAAAACATGCACTGATAGGTTAATTGGTTAATCTAAATTGCCCATAGGTGTGAATGTGACAGTGATTGTTTGTCTCTATATGTTCAGCCCTGAGATGAACTGGCGACTTGTCCAGGGTGTACCCCGCCTTCGCCCTATGTAGCTGGGATAGGCTCCAAGCGATCCCCGTGACCCTAGTGAGGATAAAGCGGGTTCAGAAAATGAATGAGTACAGACTTACAGCCATAACAGGAAGGATAAAAACAAACAGAGCTGAGGTTTGAAATGTCCAAATGTGATCAGACATAACTGGTGGATTAATGTAATCAACATGGTCTTCAACTTAAACCTGGAGTAAAATAATTTCCAATGGTCCAGTCGATGGTGACGTCTCCAAAAGGGGACCTGTTCAAACCGAATATGTTCAGGCCTAAATTGACCTCAAGGGAATAGACCTGGTGTCCCCTAGAAAGACCTATGTTCAAGACACACTAAACTGCCAAAGTATCAGGACACCTCTCCAACTCATTGAATAAAGGGCCCCATTGGCCCCTCCCCCCTTAGCCCTACCCCTCCATTTTGCACGTTCACAAGAAGGGGTAGGGGTGTCCTGATGAAGCTAAGGGGGAGGGGCTGTTTGACCCTCCAAATGGAGATTTTCCAGGACCACACTACAAACACAGGGGTCTGAGAAATCTCCCATAATTCATTTCCAATCATCGGTCAGATGGAGGTAAACACAGCAAAAAAGAGCAGCAGTGACCAAAGAAACACACAAGTGTACGAATTTTCTTCGTAAATGACTGAATTATTTGATCAGCGGTTTAATGCTGTTTCAGTGTGTTATAAATCGCATTTCTGCGGTTTGTGGTTGATAGTCATAAACAGACGTCCAAAGCCCATGTAACAGAGATGGTTCCAGCTGCTGACGACATGGAGAATTCTGTCGCAAACAAAGTTCGAACATCTGTTTATACTGACATCGATGACTGATGATGACGGAATGAGTCTGGAAGGGTTGGAGCATTTCAGAGAGGAATTTTTACACCACTACCCCTTAGAACTCCGTTTCAAGGGGTAGTGCCAAGTACAAGGGCCAAGGGGGAGGGGCCAAGGGTGAATTAGGATTGGACCAAGGTGTTCAGACCACTTCCATGTCCACAGGTAAATAAATTGTGATTCTACAAACATCAGTGTTAGAATGAGTCGACTCTCAGGAGCTCAGTGAAGTCCAGCGTGGACCCGTGAAAGGACGCAACCTGTGGAATAAGTCCATTCGTGACATTTCCACACGACTAAATATTCATCAGTGGTGTTCGACCTGAATCGATGTGTCAAATACCACGCGCTGTGGGTTAATGTTTTTTGAACCAGAGATCTTGTCTTAAATTGACACGCGATGAAATGGTGTTGAATAACATGCAAAAAGTCGAAAATGCGTACGTATAGCACGCTAAATGCCATAAGCTCTGGCGTGACATGCAACACCATTTTACAAGATCAGTCTTCAGAAACAGTTTGACATAATGTTACAAAATTTGGGACAAATGTTCAGATGGACTGAAAAGATTTTGGTGGTCTAAGTTCAAAGGTCAAACTCACAGCAGCCTTGTCTATGTCCACTTGGACTCAAGGATGTCCTAATTAGAATTTGGAGGTTAAAGGTCAAGGTTTTGCCCAGAACTCTTTTTCCATCTTTGTAGATCTACTCGACTCTATCCTTTTACGACTCGTTAACCCCAGTACCATTTGTTCAGATTATGGAACACGTGGTAACCTCTGTTCCTCTGCAAATAGCTACAAGTTCTGCAGGCGTGTTCATGACCGAACCAAGAGTTTACGACCTTAAACCTGTTTCTCCAGTTGAAGTAGTTCATGTACTCGTCAGGATTTCGGTCGAGGTAAATTAACCTCTCTGCCAGTTCCTTCGGAGAGGCGAAGTCATTGACATGAATGAAAGCATCTCCAGGGATGTGGTCCTCGTAGTTTTCCCTGGGAGGACCGAGGACTACGGGGACACTGCCCAGCCTCATGGGGTTGTACAACTTCTCTGTGATGTAGTCTTTGTACACAGAGTTTTCAAAGGAGAGGTAGAATTTACAGCTGGAGATGATGGTCGTATAGTCCTGGTCCGTCAAATGATGGCCAAACGGACTTCCGTAAGCGCGAACGTTGATATAGTTTTTCAGTTTGTCGTAATACTGGACCCTTTCATAATGTGCTCTCCAGTTGCTCACGATCCAGCAAACCAGCTTGTCCTTCGCTGGTACTTTGAAAACCTCATCCTGGGACATCACCGGCACCAAATACCCATAAGGCACTGGGATGTTTGAGTCGTAGCGGTAGTTACACGTCAGGTTGAATAAGTGGTTCAGTGCAGGGATCTGAGATGAGTGCGCCGGCGACTCCATGTTCCACCAAACCCATTTCTGGAACCAGGGACGTGGTTCATTGGGAAACCCGTCCAGATTCCCGTTAATGTCTCTGTGGTGGAACAAAACCCCGTGGGCTTGGTGGTACAGAGTCCTGTTGTCCGTCAAAAGACACCTGGTGATGTTGAAAACACGGCAGCTGAGGTCATGTCTTTGTCCGAACGGCCACGTCCAGATCAGTACAACGGTATTGGGCTCGGTCTGGGTCCGGGGGGTTTCATTGACCGGGTCGGCGTCGTCACAGGAACAGTTTGACTTTTTCTGGGACGTCGTACAAAAAGCAAAAGTGGGAACTGAAATGTCTGAGGTGTAGTACGTGAAGAGAACAAGAAGAAAAACTGAGATGAAGATGATGAAGTGTAGACAGTTCCACTGGATGGTTGAAGACGACATGGTTCAGGTCTGGAAACAGGAAACACAAGGTGCACAAATGAACCAGGTTTTCTGAACAGGTTTGTCCTTTAACAGGTGTAGAACCTTCATTTTCTGTATTTGATCGTCTACATTACATCTGATATTATGGGCATCAATTAAAAATATTATTCATATTAAAAGTAATTTATAATATTTTAGCGCATAAACAACATTTAATTAATATTTATGCTTGTTTGGATTTTTTGTGTTCGTTGATCAGAAGATCCAAAGACGAGTTCATTGACCTGGAGGTTGGATTGAATTTGATCTGTTTGTCACATGAGATTGACACATTAGATTAGATTACATGAGATTAAATTAGATTACATTACATTTGATTGCATTAGATTAGATTAGATTAGATTAGATTAGATCTCATTGGATTAGATTACATTAGATTAGATTGCATTACATTAGATTACATTGCATTAGATCAAATTACATTAGATTACATTACATTGCATTAGATTACATTAGATTATATTAGATTGCATTAAATTAGATTGCATGAGATTAGATTACATTACATTACATTAGATCACAGTGCAATACATTGCATTAGATTGCATTAGATTATATTAGATTACATTACATTAGAATACATTACATTAGATTCGATTGCATTAGATTATATTACATTAGATTAGATTACATTACGTCATTTTACATTAGATTACATTACAGTAGATTACATTAGATTAGATCACATTACGTTATCTTACATTAGATTACATTAGATCAGATTACATCACATTAGATTAGATTACATTACGTTATCTTACATTAGATTACATTAGATCAGGTTACATCACATTAGATTAGATTACATTACGTTATTTTACATTAGATTACATTACAGTAGATTACATTAGATCAGATTACATTAGATCAGATTATATCACATTAGATTACATTACATTGCAAATGTGTTTTGCATCGATATATGCATTATTATATTTAAACACTGTGTGTTCAGAATATGACATAAATAATAGAATACATGTTTGGAATAAATGTGGTTTATTTATAAAATGAACCCAGAATGACGACACTAAACTGGGTCACTGAACAAACATTCACGCTCACAAAACTACTCACATTTCTTCTCATTTCAAAATACATTTTCCTGTAATTCTAAGTAATTACCGACCCAAACATATAAGTTTGGTGTAGATGATTGTCATTTAATGTTTTTTACCAGATGTTAACCTTCCTCTGACTCCGCCCATTTACAGAACGACAAATAAACCGAACTAAAATAAAGAAAACGGTCAAATTTGTCGTTGTGTTGAGTTTACAGATGAATACCTTCAGTGTCATGAAATAAAACCTACTCTTGTTTTACTATTATTACTACTATTACTACTATTACTACTACGTTCTGATTCATTTGAAGTGTAGTTACATTGTTTTTACTACAGCATAGGATCAGAATAACTTTATGGTTGCGAAAATAACATCAAACTGTTTTTTTTTTGTTTTGTTTTATTTTGCTTTTAAAGATGTGTTTTCATGTTTTGACGGAGCCATTTGAAAAAAGCCCAAGATCCAAAGTGGTCCAGGAGCCACAGGTTGGACCCCCCGATCTAAAAAGACTGGGATGTGGTTTTTACAGAATATTTCAGTCAGCAAACAGCTGATGGGTCACATGATAACATCTAAACCTCATGAGCATATGTTCCTCTACCGTCTACAGGAGATGTTTGAGTTCAGGCAAAAAAAAATATGGGGAACTGAAATCTGCAAGAAAAAAATGTAAAACAAACATAAATAGTTTATCTGTTAGAGGGAACATCTGTGGAATAATCTGGAACAGAACTTGTAAATGTCTTCTTCAATTTGTCCATTTATTTATTTATTTTTTCCCCAACCTTTGTTATTTGGAGTTTTGCAGAAATTGGGCAAAACTAATTAAAAATTAAACAAAAAATATAGAATTAAGCAAAATAAATCTTGAATTACGCAAGAAAAAATCTAGAATTTAAGCAAAAAAAACCCAAAAAAACTGTGTTAAGCAAAAATAAAACTGGGATCAAGAAAAAACAGTCTAGAGTTAAGCAAAAAAATCTAGGATTAACGCAAAATAAATCTTGAATTACACACACAAAAAAAAAAGTCTAGAATTAAGCAAAAACAAATCTAGAGTTAAGCCAAAAAAATATCTAGAATTAAGTAAAAATAAAACTGGAATTAAGAAAAAACAATCTTGAATTAAAAAAAAAAAAATAGAATTAAGCAAAATAAATAAAATCTTGAATTAGGCAACAAAAACTTTAAAATGTCTTCTTCAATTTGTGCATTTAACCCCCCCCCCCCCCCCCCCCCCCCCCCCCCCCCACCAGCCTGTGTTTATTTGGTGTTTTGTAGAAACTGGGCAAAAACTAATTAAGAATTAAACAAAAAATATAGAATTAAGCACAAAAAAAAATACAAAAATACAAAAAATCCAGAATTAAGCAAAAATAAAACTGGAATTTAGAAAAAACAATGTAGAATTAATCAAAAAATATAGAATTAAGCAAAATAAATGTTGAATTAAGCAAAAAAAAAAAAATCTAGAATTGAGCAAAAAAAAAAAAAAATCTAGAATTAAGCAAAAATAAAACAGGAATTAAGAAAAAACAATTTAGAATTAAGCAAAAAAATATAGAATTAAGAAAAATAAATCTTGAATTTAAAAAAAAAAACAAAACTAGAATTAAGCAAAAAAATAATCTAGAATTAAGTAAAAATAAAACTGGAATTAAGAAAAAAAAATCTAGAATCAAGCAAAAAATCCAGAATTAAGATAAATAAATCTCGAATTATGCAAAAAAAAAACAAAAAAAAAAACAAACAACAACCTAGAATTAAGCAAAAAAAAAAAAATCTAGAATTAAGAAAAAACAATTTAGAATTTAGCAAAAAATATGGAATTAAGCAAAATTAATCTTGAATTGGGCAACAAAATCTTTAAAATGTCCCTCTTCAGTTTGTTCATTTATTTATTTCCCCAACCTTTGTTTATTTGCAGTTTTACAAAAAATTGGGCAAAACAAACACTGTATCATATGTGACAAATAAATTGAAAATGAATTGTTGCACACTTTCCCTTTTTTTTTTCATGTATATAAAAATAAAACAAACCCAAGAACAACTACAGCAACCTTCTCCATTAATAATAATAAAAAAAAAGGCTTGAAAGGTTCACATTTAGAATATTGATGTGTTATGTGTTACACGAGGTAAATTACTGAACAGAAAAACAAAAAAAAGAGTAAAAAATAAAGTAGAATTGAGCAAAACAAACAAACAAAAAACTAGAATTACACACAAAAAAATAAATCTTGAATTAGGCAAAAAAAAAAAAAATCTAGAATGAAGCAAAAAATAAATAAATCTAGAATTAAGCAAAACTATATTTTATATCTCACTGAAAAGTTCTTCTTTAGGTGGTTCTGTCTGATTTTAAGTGTGATGAGATATTTCGACTAGAAATTAGACAAATACACTTGGTCAGAGTTAGATTTTTTACAGTGTACTGGCAGTTATAGACCAGGTGGAAAAATGACCATGAAGGTCAATCTGGAACAAAGGGGAAATTAAGGGAAATGAGTTTTTCTGACCAGTTCAAACAGAGGATTCCAGATTTGTGAGACTTTATCAGCGGAGGAATAAAGTGTCATTCAAATTTGTTTCCAATTTGAGGAAATACAAGACGTGTTTGACATGTTTATTGACACAAACAGCTGATGGGTCACATGATAACGTCTAAACCTCATGAGCGTATGTTCCTCTACCGTCTACAGGAGATGTTTGAGCTCAGGCAAAAAAAAAAAAAAAAAAATTTAAAAGGAACTGAAATCTGCAAGAAAATAAAGTGTAGAACAAACACAAACAGTCAGATTATCTGTTAGAGGGAACATCTGTGGAATAATCTGGAACAGAACTTTCAAATGTCGTCTTCAGTTTGTGTATTTAAAAGAATTTATGCAACACAATTATCTCTGACTGTCCTGATCACGTCTGTTTATATCTGTAAATTATTTTCTCTTTCATCCACATACGTGTATTTGTTTTTAATTAGTGGTTTTTGTATTTTCAGATCCAGGTTGGGTTGGTATGGGGGTCTTCCTTTGGTTCTGGGGGGGGGTGGGGTGGGGGGTGTTATACTTTGTGTGTCACAAAATCTTATATCATAAAATGTGAATTTTCTTTTCTTTTTTTATTGTACTTTTGGAGATGCCACAATGAAAATAAATTTTAAAAAATTGATTAAAAAAATAGAATGAATAATCCAGTATACAGCAAAATATAGAACATATCTGAATAAAGTGAACATTTACTTATAATATACTAATACGCATAAAATACAATATTATTGTAATTAACTCGTGATAAGAAGATATCGCATTTATTGATCATTGTATTTGTGTGTGTATCTACTACTACTACCACCACTACTACTACTACCACTACTACTACTACTACTACTACTACTACTACTACTACTACTACTACTACCACCACTTCTACTACTACTACTAATGATCTGAAAATATTTGGTTCCATTTCCTCTGAACAAACTGACTTTGTCCAAAAATAGTAAAAAACCAAATGACCACTAATAATTCTGACCGTTGTGACAAACCAAACAGTAAACACAAAACAAATAATGAAAACTCTTCTAATGGATTTGTTTCTGGTGGATAGTTGGTGATGTTTGTTTCTTCCGTGATGTTTGAAAAGTACATTTTGCTGTACAGTTATTCTTACTGTATTTATTCAACATCGTTGGCTGATGTAGAGTGGACATAAAGGCAGTTCATGACGTACGCTTGGACTGAAACACGTCTTTTGCGATTGGAAACCAATGATGTGCTGCTGAAATAGAAAACCAGCAGAAACCAGATTTTGTTCGTGTCTGGAACAAGCTAAAACTGTGGTCCTGTGGAAATTCAGTCCAACCCTTGTGTATTAAGATAAGATGAGGTTACAAATCTTGCTCAGACAATTGGCATACAACGATTTTTGATAAAAGAAAAAAACAGGTTTTGCAAAGAAGATTAGATATGATACAGGAGAACATGCATGTGGTTTGGTTCTGATGCAGGAAGTGACATGTTAACGACCTGATATGGACGGAGGATCAGTGTGATACGATGGAACCTGCTCCTGTACAGACGCTCTATCAGCCACGCACTGTAAAAAATCTAAATCTGTGGGTGACTGTGGCTCAGCTGGTAGAGCGGGTCATCAAATTACCGAAGGGTTGACGGTTCGAATCCTGGCTACAACTGTCCACTTGTCAAAGTGTCCCTGGGCAAGACACTGAACCCTAAATTGCTCCCAGTAGAGCCTGGCAGCGCCTTGCATGGCAGCAGCCGCCTGCTGGTGTATGAGTGTGAATGTGAGGAACTGTAAAGTGCTTTGGACACCATGAAGGTGTAGAGACTGTGCTGTATAAGTTCAATCCATTTATCATTTAAATCTGACCAAGTGTATTTTTCTCATTTCTTGTCCAAATATCTCATCATTCTTAAAATCAGACAGAATCACCTACAGAGGAACTTTTCAGTGAGATATAAATAAGAACTGATTTATAGACAACAGATCTGGAAAATCAAGAAAATTCAAGAAATCTGACCAAGATAATTTTCACTTGTTCCACTGGCAGATTTTTTTTTTTAACTTGAATTAAGCAAAAAAAAAAAATTCTTGAATTAAGCAAAAAAAAAAAAAAAAATCTTGAATTAAGCGAAAAAAACAAAACAAAACAAAGAAACTAGAAATAACCAAATAATCAGTTAAGCAAAAAAAAAAAACTTCAATTAAGCAAAAAAAAAAACAAAGAAAGTAGAAATAAGCAAAATAATACTTGAATTAAGCAGAAAAACAATCTAGAATTAAGCAAAAAAACAAAACAAAACAAAACTAGAATTAAGCAAAGAAAAAAATTGTGAATTAAGCAAAAAAAAAATCTTGAATTAAGCAAAGAAAAACAAAACCCTCAAATTAAGCAAAAAATAAATAAATAAATGACAATAAAAATCTTGAATTAAGCAAAACAAAACATCTAGAATCAAGCAAAAAAGTCTTGAATTAAGCAAAAAAAAAAAAAAAAAAACAAATCCTGAATTAACCTCCTCAGACCCAGCTATGGGTTTTCTGTCCACATTTGCAGACAAGAGTTTCACAACTTTACACAAAAAAAGAAAACTGTCCACCACAAAGGATATTCCATAAAAATTTAAAAACTGCATCTGAAAAAACTGTTGCATCATGATGTTTCCAATAATAGGCACTTATTTAATAAAAAAAAACTAAAAAAAAAAAAAAAGCTTGTACTTTGCTGACATTTCCTGGGTCTTAGGAGGATATGAAGAAAAAAAAATCTTGAATTAAGAAAAAAAATCTTGAATTAAGCATAAAAAAATTTTGAATTAAGCCAAAAGATCTTTTGTCACATCACCATGTAGACGGTTCCAGAGTTCAGCTTCACTGAACTGAAAGAACCCCAGAACATTTCAAACAACACCTATTGGGTTCTTTGTCATCACTCTTCTAAAAACAGTGACTTGGACGTATTTGTCTGAAACACGGTTGGAGGTAAAGGGCTGAAGTCGACCCGGGTCAGGAACAGAAGGACCAACTCACCTTGGAGCAGGAAAAGGCCTGATATGATCCGAACGGGCCTGATGCGGAACGGACGATAACGGACGAAACGTGTGAAAGTCCAGGTGTTTTCCACCGAAGCGACACCGGAGGAGTCAGTGAAATGGGCCGACCGAGGCTGTGCTGGTAGACGACAGATCTGGAATAATGTAAATGAAGGAGCAGAGTGTGTGTTCCTGCCCTGTGTGTGTTTGTATTTGTACAGGTAGATAAGAACAGAACCGCAGACACAGACCGGTGAACCCACCTTCACTCACACAGGGAGCGAGTTTCACCTGAACGACACTTCTGTTGAGGTTCTGTTCAGCCAAGGTGGGAGACGGAGCGGGTTTTGGACACCAACCCTTCAGTTATTGGACCACCTGCTGTACGTCCTGTGTTTTAGACCTTAACGGACCTGATCTGTTTAACGTGTCTGTTCATTTGGGATTGTGTTTGTTAGAGTTTCAAACTGTCTTCAACATACGATTATTGGACATGATTACCTCCGACAAGGTTAGGTTTTCACCAGGGTTGGTTTGTTTGTTTGTTTGTTTGTCTGTTTATTTGTCTGTTTGTCTGTCTGTTTGTCTGTCTGTTTGTCTGTCTGTTTGTCTGTCTGTTTGTTTGTTTATCTGTTTGTCTGATTGTTTGTTTATTTGTTTGTCTGTCTGTTTGTTTATCTGTTTGTCTGATTGTTTGTTTATTTGTTTGTCTGTCTGTTTGTTTGTCTGTTTATTTTTGTCTGTTTATTTGTTTGTTTGTCTGTTTATTTGTTTGTCTCTCTGTCTGTCTGTTTGTTTGTTTATCTGTTTGTTTATTTGTTTGTCTGATTGTTTGTTTATTTGTTTGTTTGTTTGTCTGTTTGTTTATTTGATTGTCTGTTTGTTTGTTTGTCTGTTTATTTGTTTATAAATAGTAATAAATATGCATGAATGTGTGTAAAATGATAAATATCCATAAATAAGTGTGCAAAAATAAGAAATATCCATAAATGTGTAAAAATAATAAATATATATAAATAAGTGAGTAAAAGTAATAAATATGCATAAATAAGTGTGCAAAAATAATAAATATACAAAAATATGCAAAAATAAGAAATATACATAACTATCTGTCTTTTAACTAATAAATCATTATTAATAGTAAAAACTAAGTGGAGTGTTGTTGAAATTGCACTTCAGACATTTCATGTTCATGTTTGTTCAGGTTATTCATTTTATTGTTACAGGATAGTTTATATGTGGGCGCTTCTATGAAACTGGGTTTATTTTAGTATCTGTCACTTTTCCATCTTTTTAGACCCAATAATAAAAGGTAAACGTAGACATATTTCCCCCCAGGATGGACCTAATGATGACCCCAGATAAATGCACAAAAAATATCCTCTTACTCTGAGCCATAACATAATTAATAAATTTATAATCAAATATTGGGTCTAAAATAGGACCCAAATATGGACATTAAATCTCCCTAGGTGTCAGTGCATTAGATGTGAAACTTGTCTGTAAATGGTCTTCTATAGACTCTAAATAAAGACACTGTGTTAAATGTGTCGATCCTAGTGGTTTTTCTGATCCACATGTGGGTTTTTCATCGATCTCAGTCTCATTCCAGGCTTGGTGTGGAACCCACCGTGTCCACTGGTGTTACATGCAGAACCCAAACATTTAAACACATATGAATTGCAAATGATTTTACAACAGCGGTCATTTTTGTCAAACACTCTGCCTTGAATAATTACTTCAATTCCCAAAATGCACCTGTGAGAGAATAAAAAGATGTTTTAAAAAAAATAGCAGGAGGTAATGTTCGTGTCCTTTTGACCGTGTTACATGCAGATTTTTTTCTTGGGAGATCTGATCTGTAATACACATGTGGAAATGAGACGTTAAAGTAGAATATTGTCGAAATTGCTTTATTTTTCTTCAGTAATGCTTGTTTTTTCCAGTTATTCCTTTTCCTATTATTCACATCTTTGTTTGGATAGTTTGTAAATGTAAATGCTTTCAATTTTAATGTTATTTTTTGCACTAAAACAAGAGGAGCTGTCATTATTTATAGATTAGTATGTTATTAGCAGGTAATTGAATATTTACTTCGATTCCCAAAATGCACCAGTGAGAGAATAAAAAGATATTCAAAAAATAGAAGCCCGTAATTTTCGTGTCTTTTTGACTGCGTTACATGTGGATTTTTGTATAAAAAAAATTATATAAAATAATATAAAAATGTGTTTTATCTGAAAAATAGTTTCTCTTTTATCTCAGTAAACATTTATTTTTCAAATAGATCCAAAGTTCTTCCAAACCTGCTTCAGAACATTTGTCTATCTCTGGGTTGAATTTTTAGCCCCATGTCCTGTTTTTTGGGACCAGTTTCAGAAACGAACCCATCTACTTCCTTTCGTCACCACCAGGGAGTGCTCTACGAAGCCACAAATGTCGGCTTATCCGGAAGGAACCAACACACTTACTAATGAGAACAGTTGGAATCAGTGGAAGTCAGGTTTTATTAGTGCACATCACTCATTCATCACCTTCATGAACCTGCCTTTGTAAACTGATAAAAACTTTTATTAAGATCATGTTCCATTTCTGCAAATAACGTCCCAGCACCTGACACACGGACAATTAAAAACACACCCATTCCAACTAATAAATGATTTCATTGCTGATTAATTTAAAAGGTGTTACTAATGCCGCGTTTCCACTACATGGAACCGGCTTGACTCAACTCGGCTCAACTCGACTCGGGTACCAGGTCCTATTCCTGAAGACTGTTTCCTTTCCAGGATACTATCGACTTTACAGTACATGGACGTCATAGCAATACGGCGCGTTACTTCCATGTCCTCTGCTCAGAGAGTTGCTGATACACTCGCTCGTTGCGTGTTGTCTTGTCAAACTCATGCTGAATTTTTACATCTGAACCTCCTCAACAAACCATGGTGTAGTTTTACAGACTGTCATCATGTGGATTAACCTACCGCTACATTTACTGTAAACTTCCACATCTGTTTTTTGTAAAACACACAGACAGGACTCTCTGACCAATCAGTGGTCTGCAGTGTTTACACGTCACCTTTTAGTATCTGTTCCCCAGTCTTGGAACCTCGGCGGAGGTGATACCAAAAAACTAGTACCAGGTACCAGATTCCAGGTCCTTTTTCGTTATGGAAACGCAAAAAGGCCGAGTTGAGTCAAGTTGAGTCGAGCCGAGCCGATACCACGTAGTGGAAACGCCGCATTATAATTAATCATTGCAGCTTTTGCCATTTGCGACTCGTGAACCCCAGTGCCATTTGTTCAGATTATGGAACACGTGATACTCTCTGTTCCTCTGAAGTAGCTACAAGTTCTGCAGGCGTGTTCTTTACCGAACCAAGAGTTTACGACCTTAAACCTGTTTCTCCAGTTGAAGTAGTTCATGTACTCATCGGGATTGCGGTCGAGGTAAATTAACCTCCCTCTCTAAATGCCATAAGCTCTGGCGTGACATGCAACGCCATTTTACGAGATCAGTCTTCAGAAACAGTTTGACATAATGTTACAAAATTTGGGACAAATGTTCAGATGGACTGAAAAGATTTTGGTGGTCTAAGTTCAAAGGTCAAACTCACAGCAGCCTTGTCTATGTCCACTTGGACTCAAGGATGTCCTGATTAGAATTTGGAGGTTAAAGGTCAAGGTTTTGCCCAGAACTCTTTTTCCATCTTTGTAGATCTACTCGACTCTATCCTTTTACGACTCGTTAACCCCAGTACCATTTGTTCAGATTATGGAACACGTGGTAACCTCTGTTCCTCTGCAAATAGCTACAAGTTCTGCAGGCGTGTTCATGACCAAACCAAGAGTTTACGACCTTAAACCTGTTTCTCCAGTTGAAGTAGTTCATGTACTCGTCAGGATTTCGGTCGAGGTAAATTAACCTCTCTGCCAGTTCCTTCGGAGAGGCAAAGTCATTGACATGAATGAAAGCATCTCCAGGGATGTGGTCCTCGTAGTTTTCCCTGGGAGGACCGAGGACTACGGGGATACTGCCCAGCCTCATGGGGTTGTACAACTTCTCTGTGATGTAGTCTTTGTACACAGAGTTTTCAAAGGAGAGGTAGAATTTACAGCTGGAGATGATGGTCGTATAGTCCTGGTCCGTCAAATGATGGCCAAACGGACTTCCGTAAGTCATAATCTTGATGTAGTTTTTCAGTTTGTTGTAATACTGGACCCTTTCATAATGTTCCTTCCAGTTGCTCACAATCCAGCAAACCAACTTGTCCTTCGCTGGCACCTTCGAAACCTCATCCTGGGACATCACCGGCACCAAATACCCATAAGGCACTGGGATGTTTGAATCAGAGCGGTAGTTACACGTCAGGTTGAATAAGTGGTTCAGTGCAGGGATCTGAGATGAGTGCGCCGGTGACTCCATGTTCCACCAAACCCATTTCTGAAAGCAGGGACGTGGTTCATTGGGAAACCCGTCCAGATTCCTGTTAATGTCTCTGTGGTGGAACAAAACCCCGTGGGCTTGGTGGTACAGAGTCCTGTTGTCCGTCAAAAGACACCTGGTGATGTTGAAAACACGGCAGCTGAGGTCATGTTTGTGACCAAACGGCCACGTCCAGATCAGTAGGATGGTATCGGGCTCCATCTGGGTCTGGTGTGGTTCTATCTGGGACTCCTCAGTTCCACGCTCTTCACAAAAACTGAAAGTAGGAAACTTGGTGTCATACTTATAGTATGCACAGAAAATAAGAAAAAATAACAACAGAAAAGCGTTGGTGAAGACGAAGGGTCGCAGGTAAGTCCACTTGGTGGTTGACGATGACATGGTTCAGCCCTGGAAACGAGAAGAATGAAACCACATTATAAACCAGTATATTAACATTCATTCATTTTCTGAACCCATTTTATCCTCACTAGGGTTTCGGTGGTGCTGGAGCCTATCCCCGCTACCTATGGGCAAAGGCAGGGTTCAACCTAGACGAGTCGCCAGTTCATCATAAAGAGACAAACAACCCCTATCACATCCACACCTATGGGCAGTTTTTTAGGCTGACCAATTAAACCAAGGCTCTCAAACTCATTTTAGTTCAGGTTCCACATTCAGCCCAATTTGATCTCAGGCGGTCCAAACCATTAAAGTTATAGCATAAAAACCTATAAATAATGACAACTCCAAGTTTTTCTCTTCCAGAGTTTAGCTGCATAGAACTGAAACACAGAACTGAAACACATAGAACTGAAACACAGCTTCACCTGTTTAGTCCTGACTCTGGGACCAGCAAAAGACCAGTCCCTGAGGTTCTCAGACCAGTCCCTGAGGTTCTCAGACCAGTCCCTGAGGTTCTCAGACCAGTCCAGGAGGTTCTCAGACCAGTCCATGAGGTTCTCAGACCAGTCCATGAGGTTCTCAGACCAGTCCCTGAGGTTCTCAGACCAGTCCATGAGGTTCTCAGACCAGTCCCTGAGGTTCTCAGACCAGTCCATGAGGTTCTCAGACCAGTCCCTGAGGTTCTCAGACCAGTCCCTGAGGTTCTCAGACCAGTCCAGGAGGTTCTCAGACCAGTCCCTGAGGTTCTCAGACCAGTCCCTGAGGTTCTCAGACCAGTCCCTGAGGTTCTCAGACCAGTCCATGAGGTTCTCAGACCAGTCCCTGAGGTTCTCAGACCAGACCATATAATTTTTACTTGTTCCACTGGCAGATATTTTTTTTCTTGAATTAAGCCACAAAAAAAAAAAAAAATCTTGAATAAACAAAAAAAAAATCTTGAATTAAGAAAAACAAAACAAAACAAAACTTGAATTAAGCAAAAAAAAAAAAAAAAAAAAAAAAAAACCAACAACAACAACAATCTTGAATTAACCAAAGAAGAAAATATATATTGAACTAAGCAAAAATAATAATTAAAAAAAAATTGAATTAAGCAAAATAAAATCTGGAATTAAGCAAAAATAATAAAAAAAAATAATAATTATCTTGAATTTAGCAAAACAAAAATCTTGAATTAAGCAATAAAATAAAAATAAAAATATTGAATTAAGCAAAAAAAAAAAAAAAAAAACTTGAATTAAGCAAAATAAAATAAAATCTTGAATTAAAAAAAGCCTTGAATTAAGCAAAAAAATTGTAAAAAATAAATAAATAAATAAATAAAAATCTTGAACTAAGCAAAACTAAGCAAAACAAAATCTGGAATAAAGCATAAATAAATAAATAAATAAATAAATAAATAAATAAATAAATAAATAAATCTTGAATTAAGCAAAAAAAAAAAAAAAATCTTGAGCTAAGCAAAAAAATGATCTTGAATGAAGCAAAAAATAAATAAATAAATAAATAAATCTTGAATTAAGGAAAAAAACAAAAGCAAAAAAAAAAAATCTTGAATTAAGCAAAAAAAATAAAATATTGAATTAAGCAAAAATAAAAAAAATCTTGAATTAAGCAAAATAAAATATTGAATTAAGCAACAATAATAATAATCTTGAATTAAGCAAAAGAAAAAAACAAAAAATCATGAATTAGCAAAAAATAAAATAAAAATCCTTTGTAAAAATGGCTTAAACTGGATCCACTGGTGCTGGTGGACTGGATGGAAATAGTTGATGAAATTCACAAAATGGACAGATGAACATTTACGCTGAGGCTGTAAACTGAACTGTACAGGCGAAGATAAGGGCAAATGTCTTTTTTTGTTTGTTTGTTTGTTTTCTCTTTCTTCTTCTTTCTTTGTATATTATGATCCTACTCGTTTTTCCATCTGTCAGACAAATAACAAAAATGAAACCTGTGGAAGTTCTGGTCCACAGTGGAACGGATCTGAACTAAAGGGTTCTGGTCCAAATGACACGCCACTGGAGGGACTAGTTCTTCTTCCGCCTGGGTAAGTGCGTGCTGCGCCACTGACTCTGACTCACTGCCTGTTCTGAGTGAAAAACGGAACAAACTCCAGGGGAAAAAATCAGTCAGTGTGCATTTGTTCCAGAGAAACTTCTGAGTGAATGAAAGCGTCAGCGTTTGAAGTGTCACATGTTCAGTATTTTCAGGTTTCACTTTCATTAATACACACGTTTATATTTTTAGAACAGTTCTTATTAATTAAACAGTAATTACTCTCATGTCTATGAACTTACGATGATGCTTCTCTGAGGTTTATTAATAAACTCTAAAGCCACGCACTGGAAAAAAAAAATCTAACTCTGACCAAGTGACTCATTTCTAGTCCAAATATCTGATCACATTTAAAATCAGACAGAATCTCCGACAGAGGAAAACATTTATAGACAACAGATCTGGAAAATCTGACTTCAACTCATCTGAACAAGATCACCTTCACAGGTTCCACTGGCACATTTTATTTGGCTTGAATTAACTGTAATTATCTGTAACTGTAACTGTGTGTTGCAACTGTAACTGTAACTCTGTGTTGTAACTGTAATTCTGTGTTGCAACTACAACTGTGTGTTGTAACTGTAACTATATGTTGTAACTGTAACTGTGTGTTGTAACTGTAACTGTATGTTGCAACTGTAACTGTAATTGTGTGTTGTAAGTGTAATTGTGTGTTGTAACTGTAACTATGTTGTAACTGTGTGTTGTAACTGTCACTGTGTGTTGTAACTGTAACTGTGTGTTGTAACTGTAACTCTATGTTGTAACTGTGTGTTGTAACTGTCACTGTGTGTTGTAACTGTAACTGTGTGTTGTAACTGTAAGTATATGTTGTAACTGTGTGTTGTAACTGTAACTGTGTGTTGTAAGTGTAACTGTGTGTTGTAACTGTAAGTATATGTTGTAATTGTGTGTTGTAACTGTAACTTTGTGTTTTAACTGTAAGGTTAAATACTTTTTTAAATGATTTCAAATACACTTCTTTTTTTTGTTGTTGGGTTTCCAGACATTTAGTGTATTAGTACAAAGTATCGGTATCGGATCAGTATCGTTGATTCCAGCCTGAAATGATCCACTATAAGAAAAAAAAAGAGAACAGGCCAAAAATGATCCACTATATATTTTTAAATAACTTTATTTTTAGTGCACTGACCTCCACTTCCAGTGGGTTACTTTGTTAGCATTAGCCACATTAGCTGAAGGCTTTAAACATTTTCAGCCTATGCTTTTATTTTTTATGGTAGCCTTAATTTTAAAGCAAGAGATCTTTAAGGTAAACAGCACCCCCTTAATTGAAAAGGTGGATGATCATATATATATAGCGGATAATTTTTTGGGCTTTTCACTTTTTTTTTTTCTTATAGTGGATAATTTTTGGGCTGTTCTCTTTTTTTTCTTATAGTGGATAATTTTGGGGCTGTTCTCTTTTTTTTCTTATAGTGGATCATTTTTTGGGCTGTTCTCTTGTTTTTTCTTATAGTGGATAATTTTTGGGCTGTTCTCTTTTTTTTCTTATAGTGGATCATTTTTTGGGCTGTTCTCTTTTTTTTCTTATAGTGGATCATTTTTTGGGCTGTTCTCTTTTTTTTCTTATAGTGGATTGTTTTTTGGGCTGTTCTCTTTTTTTTCTTATAGTGGATCATTTTTTGGGCTGTTCTCTTCTTTTTCTTATAGTGGATTGTTTTTTGGGCTGTTCTGTTCTTTTTTTCTTATAGTGGATCATTTTTGGGCTGTTCTCTTTTTTTTCTTACAGTGGATGATTTTTGGGCTGTTCTCTTTTTTTTCTTATAGTGGATCACTTTTTGGGCTGTTCTCTTTTTTTTCTTATAGTGGATCATTTTTTGGGCTGTTCTCTTTTTTTTCTTATAGTGGATCATTTTTTGGGCTGTTCTCTTTTTTTTCTTATAGTGGATCACTTTTTGGGCTGTTCTGTTCTTTTTCTTATAGTGGATCATTTTTTGGGCTGTTCTGTTCTTTTTCTTATAGTGGATCATTTTTTGGGCTGTTCTCTTTTTTTTCTTATAGTGGATCATTTTTTGGGCTGTTCTGTTCTTTTTCTTATAGTGGATCATTTTTTGGGCTGTTCTCTTTTTTTTCTTATAGTGGATCATTTTTTGGGCTGTTCTCTTCTTTTTCTTATAGTGGATCATTTTTTGGGCTGTTCTGTTCTTTTTCTTATAGTGGATCACTTTTTGGGCTGTTCTCTTTTTTTTCTTATAGTGGATCATTTTTTGGGCTGTTCTGTTCTTTTTCTTATAGTGGATCATTTTTTGGGCTGTTCTCTTTTTTTTCTTATAGTGGATCATTTTTTGGGCTGTTCTCTTCTTTTTCTTATAGTGGATCATTTTTTGGGCTGTTCTCTTCTTTTTCTTATAGTGGATCATTTTTTGGGCTGTTCTCTTCTTTTTCTTATAGTGGATCATTTTTGGGCTGTTCTCTTCTTTTTCTTATAGTGGATCATTTTTTGGGCTGTTCTCTTCTTTTTCTTATAGTGGATCATTTTTTGGGCTGTTCTCTTCTTTTTCTTATAGTGGATCATTTTTTGGGCTGTTCTCTTCTTTTCTTATAGTGGATCATTTTTTGGGCTGTTCTCTTCTTTTTCTTATAGTGGATCATTTTTTGGGCTGTTCTCTTCTTTTTCTTATAGTGGATCATTTTTTGGGCTGTTCTCTTCTTTTTCTTATAGTGGATCATTTTTTGGGCTGTTCTCTTCTTTTTCTTATAGTGGATCATTTTTTGGGCTGTTCTCTTCTTTTTCTTATAGTGGATCATTTTTTGGGCTGTTGCACCTCTGGGCCACCGTATGAAACTGTCTGAATATGATGGAACAGTTTGACATTGTAAACAACAGATCCAGATGAAAATGAGGCGGTTTCAGCGTCAGTTTAATGAGGTCACATGCTCCTTTTATTCCTGTTCGCTGTCAATCATTAACGTCGCAGACAGATCGGACTGTGTTTGCTCTGTGTTCGACTGTACATTAACCATCGTGACCTCTGACCTGCAATAAAACAATGACAAAGACGCAGCAGAGCTGATCTGATTAAAACAGGGATGGAGTGAAAACGCCCACAATGAGAATAAAACTGAAACGGCTGAAGTCTGGAACACATGAAACCCATTAAACCAGGGGTGTCCAACTCATTTTAGTTCAAGGGCCATATTCAGCTAAATTTGATCTGAAGTGGGCCGGACCAGAAAAATAATAACATAATAACCTATAAGTAATGACAACTCCAAATTTTTGTCTTTGTTTTAATGTAAAAAAAACAACCAAAGATTAAATTATGAAAATACTTACTTTTATAAACTATCCAGAAAAAAAAAAACTGAAAAAACTGAAATTTAATTTTAAAAAAGGTAAGAAAATTTAGTGCAATTTTAACAAAGTCATTCCTCAACTTATTTCTCCATGTGCATCATGGATCAGATCTACAAAGACACTAAACACTGAGGAACAGGAAGAAAAATAAATCAAATTGCGCTTAATTTTCTTTAGACATTTCAGGTTCTTCATATTTGTTCAGGTTATTCACATTGTAAATGTTTGTAAATGTTAATATTTTCATAATTTATTGTTATTTTTTGCACTAAAACAAAGGAAAAAAAATAAGTTTTTAATTCTAGATTTTTGTTTTATGCTTAATTCAAGATTTTTTGCTAAATTTGAGATTTTTTTTTTTGGCTTAATTGAAGTTTTTTTTTACTTAATTGAAGATTTTTTTTGGCTTAATTCAAGATTTTTTGCTAAATTTGAGATTTTTTTTTTTTTGCTTGATTGTAGATTTTTTTTTTTTTTTTTACTTAATTGAAGATTTTTTTTTGGCTTAATTCAAGATTTTTTTCTGAATTCAAGCTTTTTTTTTTTTTCTTAATTCAATTCAAGACTCTGGAATTTTTGCACTTGGCAAAAACATCCCAGGGGCTTAACTGGACCCTTTGGCGGGCCACATTTGGCCCCCGGGCCGCATGTTTGACACCCCTGCATTAAACCACAGGCGTCAAACATGCGGCCCGGGGGCCAAGTCCGGCCCACCAAAGGGTCCAGTCCGGCCCTGGGGATGAATTTGTGAAATGCAAAAATTACACTAAGATATTAGTAATCCTTTTAGTTCAGGTTCCACATTCAGACCAATTCAATCTCCAGTGGGCAGGACCAGTCAAATACTATCATAATAATCTATAAATAAGGACAACCCCAAATGTTTCTCTTCGTGAATGTAAATATTTTCATGTATTTACACTAAAACAAAGTATAATTTCACAAAAAATATGAACAACCTGAAATGTCTCAAGAGCAGTAAATACAATTTTACCAATCTTCTGTCTGTTATTAAATGTTTTGTGTGTTTGTAGACCCACTGTGACCTGTACGTTATAATGAACGTGGAAATGATAAACTGAGGCAGAATATTGTTAAAATTACACTGATTTTTTCAGTTTGTTCATGTTAATCACATCTTTTGAAAGGATAGTTTGTAGATGTAAAAGTTTTCATAATGTAATTTTACTTGTTTTGCTCTAAAACATATAGAAAAGTTTGGAGTTGACATTATTTCTATATTATTCTGTTATTATTTGACTGGTTCGGCCCACTGCAGATCAAATTTAGCTGAATGTGGAACTGAACTAAAATGAGTTTGACAGCCCTGCTTTAAACCGACCTGGGAAAGAAAGAAAGAACGCATGAAAGTTCACGGTTCTATTCTATTCTATGGTTGAATCCACTCACAGTCATTTGTTTGTTTGTACTTTGGTCTTTTTAGTGCTTTTCCGTCATCTTTTATCTCTTTGTAAAGTTTCCATAAGTTCAGGATCAAACTTCACTCACAGAAAAAACCTTCCACACTCGAACACAACAATAAAACTGTTTTCGTTTATGTGTAGAATCAGCTTAAATAGAAACAATTAAACTGTTTTCGTTTATGTGTAGAATCAGCTTAAATAGAAACAATAAAACTGTTTTCGTTTATGTGTAGAATCAGCTTAAATAGAAACAATAAAACTGTTTTCGTTTATGTGTAGAATCAGCTTAAATAGAAACAATAAAACTGTTTTCGTTTATGTGTAGAATCAGCTTAAATATAAACTTTTACAATTACTGTCATCACAATTTTACTGTTTTCACAATTTTATTGAACATAAATATGAGACCATATTTACCCAAAAGTAATGAGAATACGTTAGTTAACATTTCAGAAACGGCATGAACGAATGAACGAACAAATGAACGAATAAACAAGTGAATTAATGAAAAATCCATGAACAAATGAATAAATGATCAAATCAATGAACGAATGAATGAACAAATGAACAAACAAATGAATAAATGAACAAATCAATGAACGAATGAATGAATAAACGAACAAATCAATGAACAAATGAACAAACGAATGAATAAATGAGCAAATGAATGATCAAACAAAGAAACAAACAAATGAAAAAATGAGCAAATCAACAAACAAAGAAATAAACAAATGACTGAATAAACAAATGAATACAATGAATGAATGAATGAATGAATAAATGAACAAATGAACAAATGAAAGATTAAACAAATGAACAAATGAATGAACGACTGAACAAACAAACGAATGAATGAATATATGAATGAACAAACAAAAATCCTGTGTGTGTGGAAACAGCTGCCTTTGGAAATCGTTCGAAATATAGAAACTTCTTTTCTTTTCTCTTTTCTTTTCTTTTCTTGTCTTTTCTTTTCTTTCCTTAAACCCCCCCCTTCAGGGGACAACTTTATTTTTTAATTACAGCTTGTCTTAACAAGTGACCAGGAACAATTTCAAGTTTACACTCATATTGTCATCCATTCCTTAGTGGTTCACATAAACACAGAGGGAGGGGTTCATGTAAACAAAAGTACACAGAGACAGGACGAGACACAGTGACAGACTGACACACAACAGTGGGACAGAACAGACGTAAGAGAAAACAGACAGAACAGACAGAAGACAGAACAAACGTAAGAGAAAACAGACAGAAGACAGAACAGACGTAAGAGAAAACAGACAGAACAGACAGAAGACAGAACAGACGTAAGAGAAAACAGACAGAAGACAGAACAGACGTAAGAGAAAACAGACAGAACAGACAGAAGACAGAACAGACGTAAGAGAAAACAGACAGAAGACAGAACAGACGTAAGAGAAAACAGACAGAACAGACAGAAGACAGAACAGACGTAAGAGAAAACAGACAGAAGACAGAACAGACGTAAGAGAAAACAGACAGAACAGACAGAAGACAGAACAGACGTAAGAGAAAACAGACAGAACAGACAGAAGACAGAACAGATGTAAGAGAAAACAGACAGAACAGACAGAAGACAGAACAGACGTAGGAGAAAACAGACAGAACAGACAGAAGACAGAACAGACATTAGACTAGATAAATGGACAGACAAACTCAGTGGTTGCTCTTATACTAGTGTCGGTCAGATGTATTGCATTGTTGTAGGTGCGGTGTGTGAACGCTGAGATAGAAAAGTTGGTGTTCGTGTGTGTGTGTGTGGGGGGGGGGGGGGGGGTATGTGTTCTGTTCTGATGGTATATGTGGTTTTCAGCTGTTTGTTTAAAAAAAAAAAAAAAAGTCATGAATAGGTTCCCATTGTTCTCAAAGGTTGACATCTGCTTCTTCTGGAGGGCTTTATTCTTTTCCACTGAAATCTGTTCAGCTGTGAGGTTAGTCCGGTCAGTGATGGGACATGAATTCTTGGATTCCTAGTTTTGGAGGATTACTTTTTTGCCGACAGCTAGAGAAATGAGTACTGGGTTTGTGAATCTGGATGGGAGGTGTACATTGGATACGTGGCCAAGAAGACAGAGTGGTGCTGATGCCAGGATGGTGGGTAGTGTTTCAGTGAGCTTTATCCACTGGGTGTGAACTGGTTGGCAAAGCCGGATGGCATGAACAGAGCTGTGTGTGCTCCCTGATGGGCAGTGTGAACAGATACCTGAGTCAGCCAGTCCCATCTGAAACCCATGGTTCTGAGTGATGTGAGTCGGTGTTAGTGGTCATGGAGAAAGTGTTTTTAAAGATTTGTTCCCAGAAATCTTTTCTTTTCTTTTCTTCCAAAAACAGATGCTGAAGGAGCTTATTTTCTTTTCTTTTTATTTTTTTTACTCATTCTCCTCTTTTTTTTATTCATTCTCCTCGTTTTTTTTTTTTTACTCATTCTCCTCTTGTTTTTTTTTTTTACTCATTCTCTTGTTTTTACTCATTCTCCTCTTGTTTTTTTTTTTTTTTACACATTCTCTTCTTGTTTTGTTTTCTTACTCATTCTCCTCTTGTTTTTTTACTCATTATCCTCTTGTTTTTATTTTTACTCATTTTCCTCTCGTTTTTGTTTTTTTTTTTTACTCATTATCCTCTTGTTTTTGTTTTTTTAAATTACATTTTCATTAAATTTTTATTTATTAAATAGCCAAAGAAAATCAACCAGAACAGCCAAAATAATCAATAAAACTAATAATAATAATAATAATTAAAAAAAAGAAAACATACACAGCAACAAGAATCAAATAAGCCACAAACTGAACATAATTTAAGAAATATGTTTAAATAATTCGTGTAAAATACAGTTCTTCATCTTTTCATGGTCATATTTGCGGAGTTAATGATAAAATTTGCTGAAAAAGTCATTTTTTCCTCAGTTTTCCTGAGTTTTTGATTTAATAACCTTTGAATTTACTCTGAGTTTTAAAGAGCATCTACATGATCAGTCAATTAAATATAGAAAATACAGGATTTACACAGAAAAATGTAAAATAAAGAGGATAAAATTATAAGAAATGGAGATAAATCACTAAGGAAAAGGTTAAATATAGAGAAAAAACCTACTTACATAGTTTTTGACTGAACAAGTTATTTACTTCTTCTTTTTCACCACAACAAAAGAAAAAATTATTCTACATTTTGACATTTTAATGAGAATTCTAATCAAAAATATGACTTTTGTCCTGAAATTTGACTAAATTTTGTCAAATTCGACATAAAATCATTTTTTATCTGTGAATCCAGTGTTGATATTTAATTTAACTATCATTACTTTATTCTACATTGACGTACATATTTTAACATATTAAATGTAAAATTCTCTGAAAATTGATATATTTGCTGATTTAACGATAAATTTTGCTGAAAAAGTCCCTTCTTCTTCAGTTTTTCTCTGTTTCTCTGTTTTTTAAGCCCTAAACTAATAATAATAATAATAATAATAATAATAATAATAATAATAATAATAATAATGAAATCTGCAAGAAAATGTTGAAAGATGAATCAAATAAAAAAAAAATTAACAAAAATGAAGGAAAATTTATTCAATAGCCAACAAAATCAACCAGAACAGCCAAAGTAATCAATAAAATTAACAAAAAGAATTTTAAAAAATGAAAAAATAATCAGCAACAAGAATACAATAAGCCACAAACTGAACAAAATTGAAGAAATATGTTGAAATAATTGGTGTAAAATACAGTTCTTCATATTTTCATGGTCAATTTTAACATATTTGCTGATTTAACGATATGTAAATGACTGTATCATCAACATAAAAGCATAGTTTTATTAATTAATGATAGATTGGACTGAAAAAGACACTTTTTTCTTCAGTTTTTCTGTTTTTGATTTAATGACTTTTAAATTTACTCTGAGTTTTAATGAACATCTACATGATCAGTGAATTAAATATAGAAAATACAGGATTTACACTGAAAAATATATTAAAAGGTGATAAATAACTGAGGAAAGATTAAATGTAAGGAAAACCTTCATTTGGAGGCTGACTCAGACATATCTGTGGGATTTTATGCGTTAAAGTTTCAGTTCCAGGAGCTTCTGCTTTATTTGGTCGTTGATTTTCCTCATTTCTAACGGCGGCTTAGAGTGGATTCACATGGTTCAGATCAATAAAACGTCTCACCTTAGAGAGGACCAGGACCAGGACCAGGTCCAGGTGAGGACGGTGAACCAGGTCCAGGTGAGGACGGTGGACCAGGTCCAGGTGAGGACAGTGGTAAAAGTATAGGGCCAGGTGAGGTCGGTGGTCCAGGTGTGGGTCCAGGTCTAGGCGTATGCTGGTGTTTCCTGTGTGTGGTCTCTGTGGCGCTGACAAACGTTCACGCCTCCATAAAGTTACTCATTGATGCCAACGAAGGAGGGGCGGAAGGAGTGCAGCACGACAGATAGATACACCTGACACCGACTGGGTAGAGTTAGAGTGAACTGAGTTAGAGTGAACTGAGTTAGAGTGAACCCAGTTAGAGTGAACTGAGTTAGAGTGAACTGAGTTAGAGTGAACCGGGTTAGAGTGAACTGAGTTAGAGTGAACCCAGTTAGAGTGAACTGAGTTAGAGTGAACTGAGTTAGAGTGAACCCAGTTAGAGTGAACTGAGTTAGAGTGAACTGAGTTAGAGTGAACCCAGTTAGAGTGAACCGAGTTAGAGTGAACCGAGTTAGAGTGAACCCAGTTAGAGTGAACCGAGTTAGAGTGAACCGAGTTAGAGTGAACCCAGTTAGAGTGAACTGAGTTAGAGTGAACCGGGTTAGAGTGAACTGAGTTAGAGTGAACTGAGTTAGAGTGAACCCAGTTAGAGTGAACTGAGTTAGAGTGAACTGAGTTAGAGTGAACCCAGTTAGAGTGAACTGAGTTAGAGTGAACCGAGTTAGAGTGAACCCAGTTAGAGTGAACCCAGTTAGAGTGAACTGAGTTAGAGTGAACCCAGTTAGAGTGAACCCAGTTAGAGTGAACTGAGTTAGAGTGAACCGAGTTAGAGTGAACCGAGTTAGAGTGAACCCAGTTAGAGTGAACTGAGTTAGAGTGAACCGGGTTAGAGTGAACTGAGTTAGAGTGAACTGAGTTAGAGTGAACCGAGTTAGAGTGAACCGAGTTAGAGTGAACCCAGTTAGAGTGAACCCAGTTAGAGTGAACCCAGTTAGAGTGAACTGAGTTAGAGTGAACTGAGTTAGAGTGAACCCAGTTAGAGTGAACTGAGTTAGAGTGAACCGAGTTAGAGTGAACCGAGTTAGAGTGAACCCAGTTAGAGTGAACTGAGTTAGAGTGAACCCAGTTAGAGTGAACCCAGTTAGAGTGAACTGAGTTAGAGTGAACCGAGTTAGAGTGAACCGAGTTAGAGTGAACCCAGTTAGAGTGAACTGAGTTAGAGTGAACCGGGTTAGAGTGAACTGAGTTAGAGTGAACTGAGTTAGAGTGAACCGAGTTAGAGTGAACCGAGTTAGAGTGAACCCAGTTAGAGTGAACCCAGTTAGAGTGAACCGAGTTAGAGTGAACCCAGTTAGAGTGAACTGAGTTAGAGTGAACCCAGTTAGAGTGAACCCAGTTAGAGTGAACTGAGTTAGAGTGAACCGAGTTAGAGTGAACCGAGTTAGAGTGAACCCAGTTAGAGTGAACTGAGTTAGAGTGAACCGGGTTAGAGTGAACTGAGTTAGAGTGAACTGAGTTAGAGTGAACCCAGTTAGAGTGAACTGAGTTAGAGTGAACCGAGTTAGAGTGAACCCAGTTAGAGTGAACCCAGTTAGAGTGAACTGAGTTAGAGTGAACCGGGTTAGAGTGAACTGAGTTAGAGTGAACTGAGTTAGAGTGAACCCAGTTAGAGTGAACTGAGTTAGAGTGAACCGAGTTAGAGTGAACCGGGTTAGAGTGAACCGAGTTAGAGTGAACCCAGTTAGAGTGAACCGAGTTAGAGTGAACCGGGTTAGAGTAAACCAAGTTAGAGTGAACCGGGTTAGAGTAAACCAGGTTAGAGTGAAACCACTTATGGACTGCATTCATCCTTCGTTTGTTCCAATTCTATATAGTAAACACCGTTTTACAAACAAAACACCATTAACCCTCCAGTATCCAGTCCACCAAGGCCCTTACTAAGCACCAAGTGTGCCTTTTTGGCACACTTGTGGAATAATGTCAAAAAAAATTTCATACAGTTTGTTTTTAATTCTCTTACACTTTTTTTTTTTTCTCTTTCATCAACTTGAGCTGTAAATAAAAATACCAAATACTCAATAATTGTCACATTTTTTAACCCTTTAAATGCCATGTTTGTAATGTAAACAAACTATTTTTTTGGTGCAAAAAACGCAAAAAAAATTTTTTTTTCAATATACTACATAAAAAGTGGATCACATATCATTTGATTTTTGCAGCCTGGCATATGTCAGTGATTAACTCAATTAATTAAGTTAAGTTAATTTGCATTATTATTTTTGGCGCTAGGTCAAATGTTCAAAAATACTAGCATTTGTCACCAAGTGTGCGTAAAATGCACACCAATAAATCAAACTATTAAATATTATATATTGGTTTATTTTTCTGTTCTAATTTGATTTTATTTTTGTGAATCAAGGTCAGCCCTAATCATACATATCAAAAGGAAGAAATAGTGCGTTTTAGGCACACTTGGGAGACAGATGCTAGTTTTGTCATTTTCTTTTGTTTCCAATGTGCACATTTTAGTTGGTGGCCAGAATTTTAAAGATCATGCAAAAATGAACAACTTTTGAATTCTAACCTTATTTAAATTGTGAAAAATAATATGAAGTTTTTTAAAACAAAGTGCAAAGTGTGCCTAAAAGGTGCACCCAGATACCGGAGGGTTAACAAAAAAAAAAAAAAAAAAAAAAAAAAAAAAAAAAAAAATATATATATATATATATATATATATATATATATATATATATATATATATGTATATATATATATATACATATATATATATATATATATATATATATACATATACATAAAGGTAAAAGGAGGTAAAAGGAGCTCAGGTCTAATCAGATGAAAATAATAAATGAAACACTGACAGACTTCTGTGGTGACCCAGTGGACATTGTTTGGGAAAAGCTGCTTTTACTTGAACACAGAACAATAAGACATTCAGACCCACTAGAGGTGGTAAAAGGAGGTCAGGTGTGTTCACATGTAAGTAATACATGACGGGCTTCTTCAGTGTCTGCTCATGGTTTTGGTTTCTGTTGTTTTGGCTGAAGTTGGTCAGTGCAGATGGACTCCAAGTTTATTCACAATCCAAACTATTTAGACCCAGAGCCAGGTCCAGCCCTCAGGGGGTTTTTCTACCTTTTTTCCACTTCTATTTCCTGTTATCTCATACATTACTACTCATCACTGAGTTGTCGGTGGGGTGGGGGGGTCTGGGTCTCTGTCTCAGTCATGACCACATTAGGACTGATCCAATGAGACTTTAAACCAGGGCTCTCAAACTCATTTTCTTTCAGGTTCCACATTCAGTCCCATTTGCCACCAGTGGGTCGAACCAGAAAAACAATAACAGAAAAACCTGTAAATAATGACAAGTACCATTATTTGTCTTTGTTTTAGTGCAAAAAAAAAACAAAAAAACATTAAATTATGAAAATACTCACTTGTATAAAGTATCCACAAAAAAAGTGAATAATCTGAAAAAAATTACATTTCTTACAAAAAATCAGTGCAATATCTACAAAGACACTAAACACTGAGGAACAGGCAGAAAAGAGTTCAAATTGTGCTTCATTTTCTTTAGACATTTCAGGTTGTTCATATTTGTTCAGGTTATTCACATTTTATGGTTTCAGGATAGTTTGTAAGAGTATATATTTTCATAATTTAATGTTATTTTTTGCACTAAAACAAACACAAAAATTTGAAGTTGTCATTATTTATAGGCATAATGTAATATTTTTTTCACATCATTTCAATAACTATTATGATTCAATAACTGTTACATTTCAATAATTGTTACATTTCAATAATGTTACATTTCAATACCTGTTACATATCAAAACTGTTACACTTCAATAACTCTTACGATTCAACTTAAACCTAAACCTAACCTTAAACCTAACCCTGTGGTATTTGACGTGGTGTGAACACACATCAAGGTCATAATCATTAACGAAAACAAATGGAATGATGAAAACGTAAATTGAAAAAACCTTTTCGTTAACTGAAATAAATAAAAACTCTAATTAAAAGAAAAAAACGATAACTAACTGAAACTGTATTGTGAGCTTACAAAACTAACTAAAACGTATAAAAATTATGGATAGAATTCCCTTCATTTTCATCTTTGTCAATGTCGGATTGATATCAAATTGATTTATTTCGCTCCAGCAGTTTTAGCTAGCAGCACCATACGACACTACACAGTCTGTCATGTGTGGTCACTGGTGGTTTCCAGTCGTCTTCTGGTCCTAACTGTACCTGGAACATACAGACTAAAGCTGGGACACAGCAGCACAGTCCTGTCTGGGGTTTACTTTACTGATGCATGGGGTCAGGGGTTTTTTTTTTGGTTTTTTTGTGCACCGTGTGCATGTGTGTGTGTGAGTGACAGAGACAGAGCGGAGCTAAAGGACAGCATCAGTGTTGAACTAGCATCCAGGTAAAAACTGGAGAGTTTATCACCATGAAAAGGCCTTCCAAGCCCTGAACTGCACAGTTTAGAAGAGGAGAAAAGAGGAGGATGAAAAGTAATCCAATTACAGAGGTATGGAACCTGTTAGAATGTTAAAAAACGTGTTACTAGCTACAGCTAGCTGAACTGAACTGAAGCAAAGCTGGCTAATAATGGAACTGTAGATGATTAAGATATGAGAGATCTGCTAAGGTGTGGTTTACTGATGATGAACGGGGTTATATATGTTTATAAGTGTTTATAAATGTTTCTGTGTGGTTCACTGCTGGTTAGCTGGTTTATATATGTTTCTATCTGGTTTACTGCTGGCTGCTTTGTGCATCTCCTCTCACACTTTGCACTTCTTCCCATTGTTTTAACATAAGTGACGTTGTGTATGGATCACCCCCCCCCAACCTGCTATAGGGAATTTATACATTGTACTGTACATGTGTTTGTGTCTCTGCTCAGTCAATGAGCCGCCCTAACCCGACCCCCAAATAAAGTGTCCGGGGTAACCTATATCCGTGCCTCACTAATTTCTTTGAATAGGATGGGGAGGAAGGTAAAATATATGAAATACTAAAACTAAACTAAACTAAAACTAAGCATTCAGAAAAAAAAATAATAACTAATAAAAACTAGCAAACCTGCTCTAAAAACTAATTAAAACTAACTGAATGAGAGAAAAAAGACCAAACTAAATAAAACTAAACTATAATTAAAAATCCAAAACTATTATAACCTTGACACACACACTTAAACTTTATGTGTACAGAAAACACACTGGTTCAGACTGTTGTGTATATTTACACAGTTTATGACATGAGGATGAAGGTTCTAGTTCCAGCAGCAGTTTCATTCAAATCAGTTTCTGTTTTTTCCAGTCGATCATAACTTTTCATTTAAATGTCCTAAAACGGGTTGGGCTGAGTTTTTATAGCTGCAATTTGATCAGGAAAAAGGTCAACCAGATGCTAGCGACGCCCGTTAAAGGGTTAATGATCTATGGCATCTGTTCAGCGTCTGACGGATGTTTGTTCAGATTAGACCGACCCCGAAAAGTTGCACCATCATTAAATTAACTTCTCTATGTAATAAACTATACAAACTGTGTGTGAGGTCATGTGAAGGTGGATTAGTTATTTTTATGTTCATCTGTGGTCATGTCTGTTTATTTATTAACAAAAATGCATCACGGGTGGGGTTTTTTGGTACCGTTTATATATCCTGTTAAGCCCGGATAAGTCGAGTTTACTTTAAAAAACTGAGGAAAGTGATTGCCTTAAAAAAAAAAAAAAACTAAATTAAGTAATGAGTAATGAACCTTTGAAGTACATTTAACTTAAAATATTTTAATATTTTAGTTAAATCAACTTGGAATTTAGTGCATTGAACTTAATTATTTAATTATTTTAATTATTTCATTTGTTTTATTATTATTATTATCATTATTATTATTATTATTATCCATTTATTTATTTATGTTTTGTTGTTTGTTTGTTTATCAATCATTTATGTACCAGTACTTATATTTTGCTGGTTGATTTTTTGTTTTGATTTCACTGTCTACATGTCAAAATAAAGATTTCATTCATTCATTCATTCATTCATTCATTAGTGTAATAACTATCAAATGAAATCAAATTTTATTTATATAGATATTTTTAAAGACATTTGCCGACCTCTATGACAACGGCATACGCATGTCTTTCACCAATCTTATTGATAAATATCAGATCCGAAACAGAGACTTTTTCTGCTATTTACAGATTTGTGACTTTATGTCCAAAATGACACCTCAGTTTCCTAATGCTCCAGGAAGAAATCCATGTGACTAAATTTTAGAACGTCCCCAAGCACTGAAGGAAATAATTTCAACTCTATATAACAGTGTTTTTCAACTTTGGGGTCAGGACCCCACGTGGGGTCACCTGAAATTTCTAGTAATTGATAAAAATAAAAACTTACAAATAAAAAATATATGGTGAGTTGAGAGAGACAATTACAATCCATCAAAGACATGACAAACTGTGAAGCTGAAACTGCAGCACTGTGGTTCTGTTTATCTGTCAAATGTTCATTGTGGTCAGTTTCAGATGCTGCAGCTCTTTCATAATTTATAGTTTCAGTTCTTGTTTGTTCAGTATTAATTGTCCTCCTTGTAAATCACAGCTGGACTGACTGTACATATCCTGACCAAGGAAAATCCAAGTCTCCCTTTGTGCAGTAATCTACACCTGGATTTACTGCCTCTGTCCATAATGATATGAATTATACAGACGAAATGTCCTCTAACATTAACCTGTATTTGAAGCATAGTATAGAAAACTATTACATGATCAAAGACAGATTAATTTTAGGAAAAAAAAGTCTCAGCTTTGAATGTCTGGGGTCGCCAGAAATTTGTGATGTTAAAATGGGGTCATGAGCCAAAAAAGGTTGAGAACCACTGCTATATAATATATTTTTAAATAATCCAAATTCATTTTCCTCACTTCTAAAAGGAGAAAGGGAAACTGAGTTAAATTTAACACTTTGTGACAGTCTTTGCCTTAGCATTATACAGAGGGTTCAGCAGTCATTTATGCACTGTCTAATTTGACATCGCTGTTTTTGGACCAACCAAAAGACGGTGCAGATTTTCTCTGATGTAAATCCAAACTGTAACCAGTGTGGTGCTGCCCCTGCTTTAGTCATGTTCACATGTTTTAGTCTTGCTCAAAACTTAATACTTTTTGGAATAACATTTTTGCTTTGATCAGCCCTGCTTTGGGTAAATCAGTGCAACCATGCCCCCTACTGGCTATTTTTGGAGTTTCCTCTCCTGCGCTGGGATCGTCCAAACCCACAGTGACTCCACAGCTTTTTGTCCACTATTGGTGTGGTATTTAAAATAGGTATTTAAAGGTAAAAAGAATACTTTAATATTGTAATTCTCATTTTCCTCTCCGTTAGTATCAATTCTACCATCTGTCCAGTGTCACGTGTAATGTTTTGATAAGCCTTAAGTGTGTGTGTGTGTGTGTGTGTGTGTGTGTGTGTCTGTTTCCTGAGACTGAGCAATTTCTGTTAGAGTGGTGTGTGTGTGTGTGTGTGTGTGTGTGTGTGTGTGTGTGTGTGTGTGTGTGTCAGGTCAGCCTGACCTTAAAATAAGGACGAAAGGAAATTCTCACCAAACTATGGTCAAAACAAAGTCATTAATCTGGTAACATCATATTTGGTAAAGGAGCGTATCACGCATGTAGTGAATGGTCAGATTCCTTTTCTGGTAGAAAGGATGTGCAGATGTTGTATAACTCTCCTGTATAAAACCCAGTGTCAAACAGAGGGGGAGAGATATCCCTGGATGAGCAAATTCTTGAGTCTGTTTTCCTTCTTAACAATTTACAAC
Source organism: Sphaeramia orbicularis (assembly GCF_902148855.1). NCBI lineage: Eukaryota > Metazoa > Chordata > Actinopteri > Kurtiformes > Apogonidae > Sphaeramia > Sphaeramia orbicularis. The sequence continues at coordinate 6,997,531 of NC_043964.1, forward strand.
ATTGGCCCATCGTATGATTCTGTGTAAGTGGAAGGAACCTCTTCCACCCACATTTGTGCAATAGGTGCATGATTTACTTTTCTATTTAAAGTTAGAAAAGATTAAGTTTTCAGTTCGTGGACAAATTAATTTGTTTTAGCAACAGTGGAATGCTTTTTTCTCTACTGGCAGCAAGAGTGTCCTGCTGTGTCCAATGTCCTTTTGACAGAGAAATGTGTTATTAGTTTACATTAAATTAACTGTTAATCAGCCCTGAGCATTGGAAAGAGGAGATGATAACATTATTTATCTTGTTTTTTTTTTGTTTTGTTTTGTTTTTTTTTGGGGGGGGGGGGGGTTGGTTGGTTCTTTTTTGGGTTTTTTCCTCTTTCTTTGGGGTTTAATAGTTTATATATATATATATATATATATATATATATATATATATATATATATATATATGTGTGTGTGTGTGTGTGTGTGTGTGTGTGTGTGTGTGTGTGTATATATATATATGAATTTAAATTATCATTTTTTTAAAACTGTGACTTTATTACCGTAATGTTATATCTTTATTCTCGTAGTGACAAGTGTTTCAACCTGATGTCATGAATTGTGTAAATATACACGACACTTTGAACTGGTGAGTTTTCTGTACGCATTATAAGCTTTCAGTGTGTGTTCACGCCTCATCAAATACCACGCAATTAGCGGTTAGGGTTAAGGTTAGGTTTAAGTTTAGGGTTAGAGTTAGGGTTAAGGTTATGGGTTTACTGTCCATGTTTGGACAAGAGTTTCAAAGCTTTAGACCAGGGGTGTCAAACTCATTTTGGTTCAGGGGCCATATTTAGCCCAATTTGATCTCAAGCAGGCCAGACCAGTAAATAATGACTTAATAACCTATAAATAATGACAAATCCAAGTTTTTCTTTTTTTCTTTCAAATCCATGAAAAAATTCCGGCATGTGTCCACACGTACTGTGTGAAAACTGTATGAAGTCTTATATTTGTGCTTTGCATTATCTTGTTCTTTGCTGCAAATTTCGAAGAAAAGGGTTCAGTGGTGGCGCACCAGCTGCAGCGGCCTGATGTCCCTAATCATCGATCGAAATCTCGTTTGATGTACTCTGTGCTGTATGTACACTGTGTTGTCAAATGACAATAAAGAAATCTGTAATCTGTGTAATCTGTAATCTGTAATCTGTTTTTGTACAAAAATCCCCAATTAAATTATGAAAATATTTACATTTTACAAAAAAGATGTTAATAACCTGAAAAAAGAGAAATTTCATTTGAAAAATTCATGCAATTTTAACAATATTATGCCTCAAGTTATTATTTAGACATATACATTTACACACACTGTTCCATAAACATTTGGTAACAGGCAGAATATTGTTAAAATTTTGGAGTTTGGAACTAAAATTTGAACAATTTCTACAATATTACATCTCTTATTATTAACACAACTACAAATCACAGTGGATCCAGAAATGCACAAAACATTTAGTAACAGGCAGAATATTGTTAAAAATTGCACATTTCAGGTTATTCATCTTTGTTTTTATTTATGTATTAATTTGCATTGTATTGTGAAAGAATAGTTTTGTAAATGTAAATATTTTCACAGAGGAATGTTATTTTTTTCACTGAAATTTTTTCCACAAAATTTTTCACAAAGAAAATTTTTCATTGTCATTATTTATGGGTTATTATGTTGTTATTTTTATTGTAGCTCACATTGGTCTGTATGTGGAACCTGAACCAAAATGATTTGGACAACCTTGACTTTTCAGGTTAATTTTTGCACTTTCATCCTGCGGGCCGGAATGGAACCTTTGGCGGGCCAGATTTGGCCCCCGGGCCGCATGTTTGACACCTGTGCTTTAGACAAAAAAAAACCCCAAAATGTCCACCACAAAGGATATTCCATAAAATAAAAAAAATAAATGCATCTGAAAACACTGTTGCATCATGACATTTCCAATATAGACAATTATTGAATTAAAAAAAAAAAACTTGTCTTTTCCTGGGTCTGAGGAGGTTCAATATCTTCTGAATAAAACCATATTTTGTAAAATATTCTAAATGCATTTCAACTTTAGCCTAATTTTGAGAAATAAAATCAATCTAAAAAAATCTAGGTACTTTTTGTCATAATTCATGTATGAAAGGGTTCAGTTAAAACACGTTTCCCACGCTCATAAAAACCAGTTCAAGGTGTGAAATGTAGCGGACGATGGTCGAACCTGAACTGGATCAACTCCTCCGATTAAAGCCGACACCTTAAAAACAGGTTCAGTCCGGTGTCAAGTATCGAGTTCTGACCACATGATCTGTTTTCATTGTGTTTGTTTGTTCCAGGCTGTGGTTCTGAACAACAGTGGGTGGGTTCTAAACCTCCCAGAACCTCCTTCTATTGTCAAAACACATGTGGATTCGTGTCTGGGACTGAATGGAATATTTTTACCTAAAACAAACCTCAGATTCATCTGTACAACGTCTGGTTTTAAGGGGGTCGGGGGTCAGAGGTGGGACTGTAATGTCATGTGTGGGTAGGCATGATGCGTATGGTGGTGGGGGGGGGGGGGGCTGTGACTGTGACCGTCAAACAGGGTCCATTCAGCTCTGGCAGGCTGGACAGGGCAATTCATGGGGGGGGCAGAGCTTATCCCTGGGGGTCACTGTGCCCCCCCCCCAGCCACGCCCCTATATCTCTAATTTAATAGGTCTTATTTCTTTTATTTCATTGTCATTTCTTCCTTTTTTTCTCTTCTGCCCAGTACTCTGGTCTACTTCTGGTTTTAGTTCTTGTTTCCATTATAATTATCACCACGGTTGTAATTGTTTGTTTTGTTGATATTCTCCTGAGACCCAGGAAAGTACAAGTTTGTGTTTTAATTGTGTCTATTAGAACACTTTGACATTTGTCATTATTATTATTATTCCTCAAGGAGGAAGAGGAGGAAGAAGAAAAAGAAAGGAGGAGGAGGAGGAGGAGGAGGAGGCTTATTTATACCAGAGCAGATGTGATGGCTTAACTTTCCCATGATGCCGCGGTACAGGCTGTTTTTGGTGCTGACGCTGCTGATGCCGTTTCCTCCAGGTAAGAACCTGTTACTGATATTTATAAAAACTTACATAAAATTACATAAAATTACAAAAGTAAATGTGACTAAATTTCACCCAAATTATTTTATTGTTTGTTTTTACTTCATTTTAGTTTATTTTTTTGCTTTTCATGTTATTTCATGTTTGTTAGTGCAGTAATTTAACACTGTTTATAATGTGATGATTTTAGTGAATGGATCAGAATTTAAACAACCAGACGAACCAGACCAAAAACAAACTGTGTAAAATAATCTGACCTTTAATAAGTCGAAGTGTAAAGTGTGTTTAATATACTCACCTGGACACCAGAGGGTTAAAGTGTGTTTAATATACTCACCTGGACACCAGAGGGTTAAAGTGTGTTTAATATACTCACCTGGACACCAGAGGGTTAAAGTGTGTTTAATATACTCACCTGGACACCAGAGGGTTAAAGTGTGTTTAATATACTCACCTGGACACCAGAGGGTTCACAGATGACTTTTGTTTCTTTCAGAGTCTCAGTCTCATCCAGACGGTGAGTCCACATATGTTTTGCTGTAATTGTTCAGATTTCAGGTGAATTGACGTTCGTTTGACCTTTTACTGAGTCTGGGTTTAGGTTCAGTCTGTGGTAGATCCTCTGTGGACCCCAGGATCAGGGGGGGTTGGCCCTGGCAGGTCAGTCTGCGGAGCCGGGGGGTCCATGTATGTGGGGCGTCACTCGTCAACGCCCACTGGGTCCTGACCGCCGCCCACTGCTTCCTCAAGTAAGAACCAACCACTGGAAAGAACCAAACATTTTATTTGTGGAGGCAAATTATTCATAAAAGGCAAAATAAAGGGAAAATTTACAAAAAAAAGATCAATTAGATATAAGTAAAAAGATAGAAAAACACAAAACCTGCTACGAGACAAAGATGATGTGAAAGATAAATGTGATAAAAGACAAAAACTGAAACAAAAAAACATAAAAAAAAAACAAACCCATAAAAACCATAAAAAAAGAGCTAAACCAGTTCAGTTGAACCGGGAACTAACAAGAAAAACATTAAAAAAAACACAATAAAAGTAAAAAATTGATACATCACGTCTTTACATTTGAAAAAGACAAAAGAAAAAGTGCATCTTTGTAAATAAAACTGTCCTCAACGACTTTGTAGATGTTAGCTGTAACCGAGGTGGCTCAAATGTTAGCATTGGAGCTAACATCCACGCTAGCCGCTTCATTAGCATCTCTATGCTAATGCGTTCATCTATGAAATCGGATACTGGGTTTCTTCTGTGTACCAGCATGGTGTCAAACCACCTCAAGAAATACCTGTTTATGCTCACTGCAGTTTCATGATGTTCTGTAGAATTAAACTAAGTACCTGAACCAGTGTTCTCCGACACACGACCTTCAGCCACCCTGAGAACCTTCCGATGTATGAAACTGTCACACTGTTAAAAGTATATCAGGTTTACAACAAAAGAAAAGAAAAGAAAAAGAAAAAAGACTGATGCCGCTGAATTCCACTTACCGTTACCATGACAACAGTTGCAGTGTGTCCCTTGTCTGTATGTTTCAAACCACCTCTGACTTGACGTGGACTGTTTGTCCTCAGCGAGCGTTTCAAGGACCTCTCTGCATCCATTGGTGTCCAGACCCTGGACGGATCCGACCCAGACCAGGTGAACCGCAGCCTGTCTCAGATCATCATCCACCCCTGTTACAACATCTTCTATGCTACCAATGACGTGGCCCTGGTGAAGCTCGGTTCTCCGGTTCCTCTGGGTCCGTTCATCCAGCCCGTCTGCCTGGCAGCACCGGACAGCACCTTCAACAGCGGCACCGCCGTTTGGATCACCGACCGGAGAGGCACCCACTCCAATGGTAGGTGACGAAAACAGGAACGACCTCTGACCTTTTGACCAGAACCCAGCTGTGTTAATGCCTGAAGCCACTGAAATGATGTGAGGTATGTTTCCTGTTTTAGTGGCCCGTCCTTCACCACAAACCCTGATGGAGGTGGAGGTGATTGGGAACCGACAGTGTAGATGCCACCTGGGAGTGAATGTGGTCACAGATAACATGATGTGTACCAGGTTCCATGAAGAAGGGACGGACTCCTGTCAGGTGACCACGTCATACCTGTCCCACTCATTATTGACCATGTTCTGGATCTATAAAGATCTCACAGGAAAAGGACCATGTCCACATTCTGGTATTAAAAAAATCAGTCACCATCTGAAGACTTTCTAGATCTGAGAGCATGTGGTTTCATATATGATGGACATTGGTGACTTTAGATTTGACATAATCTGACTCATTTTGTAAATAAATGTAACAAATATATGTTTGAGTATTTTCACAATTTAGTAGAAGTAATCAGTGTGGAGGACATGATGTAAGAGGGCAATGGTTGGTTGGTTGGTTGGTTGGCCGGTCGGTCGGTCAGTTGGTTGGATGGTCGATTGGTTGGTTGGATGGATGGATGGATGGTTTGTTGGTTGGTTGGTCGGTCGGTTGGTCAGTTGGTCGGATGGTCGGTTGGTTGATGAGGTGGTTGAGTGGATTGTTGGGTTGGTTGTGGTTGTTTGTAGGCTGCTTGATTAGTTGGTTATTAGGTTGTGGTTGATGTTGGTTGGATGACTTGTTTGGTTCTGGTTGTACAGTGGGATGTTTCATGGGTTGGTTGGTTGTGGTTAGATTGTTAACTTGTTGATGAGCTTCTTTGGTGGAATATTTGGGTGGGTTGTGGTTGATTAATGGGATGATTGGTCAGTGGTTTAGTTGGTCGATTGATTGATTGATTGATTGATTGATTGATTGAACAAACTTTAAGGGGGATCCAGGTGGTCCACTGATGGGTGAGCAGAACGGCCGTTGGATCCAGGTTGGCGTCAGTAGTTTTGGATTTGGCTGCACCAACCATCAAAAACCTGTCATCTACACCAGAGTGTCCCAGTATGTGTCCTGGATAAACAGCTCCATCACCAGTAACCCCCCAGGTCTCAGCACCTTTACATCCAATGGGACTGACAGTGACCTCAACATCTCCTGCACTGGCCTGCCGCCGTCTCCAACCACTGTCCAGCCAACGACCACAAAGCCTCCAATGACCACCAACGAGCGTGAGTGTCTGTTTTATCCAGGAAAACACAAAACAGTGCTGTTCCACCACATGACACTGGTTTAAATAAATTCAACTCCAGTCGATGTTGGTACCAGGAACCGAATGTCCGATATCTGACGGACGATGTTCCTGACAACTACAGTGACTAGAGCAGCTGGACTTTTTATTATAGTGGGTTTATTCAGTCAGTACTGGACCATGACCTGACTGGACCTCAGGATATCAGGACTTTTTGGCAGAGACTTCAGGTACAGGACAACTTTCAGAGGATGAGGTACCATAAAGAGTGAAAGACACCACAGGAGGAGGATGTTCAACTGACTGTCATGATTCTGCTTAGGTTCCTACGTCATAATACTACACGTTAAAACACCAAACCTCTGGGTTGGGTTTAAGAAAAGATCCTGATTTTGTTTCATTAAAACCATCTTATGTCCAACCAGTCAGTGGTTAGCTAGACCCAGACTTTATAAGAACCTAAGACAAATGTGTTCTTGTCCTCAACTGCACTTTGAATTTAGACAGAGATGATACGACTAAAAACCAAAGAAGAAGTGGAGTCTGAGTTGGTGCCACATGGTGGAAAAGCATCACATGACCCATAAACTCCTCCCGGAAAAGTCACTGGTGTTAATTGACCTGTTTAACTCTTCCATTTCCGGTCCAGCCGTGGTCTGTGGTCAGGTCCAGATAAGGTCACGCCTTGTGGGAGGGGCTTCAGTGTCATCGGTGGGGGGGTGGCCCTGGATGGCCAGTTTACGGCTGAATGGACATCATGTGTGCGGGGGAACTCTGGTGGACGTGGATTCAGTCCTGACCGACGCCGACTGCTTCTCCAGGTGAGACACATCGATCCAGCACCAACCCTGGACCAATCAGCTGACCACTGAGAGGTCCAGTTAAGGTGGAATTCAATCTCTGTGATTGGATGTTTGGTGCTGTAGTGTTGATTAGGACTGCACCATTAATCGATTTTAAATCAAAATTGGATTTTGTAATTAGGATGATTTTAAAAAAGGGAAATCATCAAATATATTTCATCTCTCTCATGCCTCTGTGCGCCTGTGGGCTACCGTAGGCTCCTCCTCCAGCTACCGTAGGCTCCTCCTCTGGGCTACCGTAGGCTCCTCCTCCAAATTGTGAAAGTGGTCTTTCACAGAAGTCCGTGTAATGACCTTTTTGGACATGATTTCAAACATGTCTAAATTGTAATTTAGGATGTTCCTGAGATCATAATAAACACTCCCTGAAGTGTTTCAGGCTGATTAAAAAAAATTTTCAGGTGTTGACTAACATCGTCCAAAAAGGAATTTTTCATAAGACTATAGTATGACTTCCGAAAATGACCTTTTCGGTCATGGTTTCAAACTGGGGCTTCACGATTAATCAATTTTAAATTGAAATTGGATTTGCTGACTTCTTTTGTCTTTTGTAGTTTTACCCCAAAACTGAGTTTTTAGAGGAAAAAATTGGGATTTTATTTTTTTCCAAAATTGTGCAGCCATAGTGCTGACATGCCTTGGCAGAGGTCTGCGCTCCCCGAGTGCTTTTCTAGTTAAACTTTAGAATATAACTGTTGTACTGATGTATAGCAAATTAAAATGCTCCAAAAACTGTCACTAAAGCTGTACAAATGTACAGATCTGCTCTGGAGGACTGGTTCTATGGTGGGTCAGAGAGGCTTAATGTTTTTAAGCTTCTGTAAATCAAGTCTTCCTTCATTAAAACCTTCAAAACTCAAACTAACACTAAACCTCAACTAAAACTTGTCATTTCTGCCGAACCAAACTGAATTCTGTGGTTCCTTTGGTCTTCTCAGTCCACCCAGACCATCTGACTGGACCGTGGTCCTAGGTCTGGGTCTAAAACAGAGCCAATCCAACCTGTTCCACGTAGTTCTGAATGTGGTCAACATCACCGAGAGCGGTCTGAACGGGTCCAATGTGGCGGTTCTGCATCTGGACTCCAGGCCTGGTCTGTCCGACCACGTCCAGCCCATCTGCCTGGACCACGGACGCACCTTCTCTGTGGGATCCTCATGCTGGGCTGCAGCCTGGAGCTCTGGACCAGGAGGGGGTGAGTCCACAACACAGACTGGTATGTGTGTGTGTGTGTGTGTGTGTGTGTGTGTGGGGGGGGGGGGGTCGGTGCTTCAGTCCTGACACCATCTGAAATACTGTTTGATTATTTTCTCCAACTTTAGAACCAGTTCTGCAGGAGTTCCAGACCTTGGTAGTCGACTGTGGGAATGAATCAACAACCGACAGCATTTGTACAAAACCTTTAACCCTGAAAAAGGTACATGATGACGGCAGGAATTTATTTATTTATTTATTTATTTATTTATTAGAACAGGAGTCAATAACGCAGGTCTGTCAAACCCATGTTAGTTCAGGTTCCATATTCAGTCCGATATGATCTGAAGTGGGTCAGAACCAAGGTTATTATCGTTAATGAAAACTAACAAAATGACGAAAACTAGAATTGAAAAAACATTTTTGTTAACTGAAATAAATAAAAACTATAATTAAAAGAAAAAACAAAAACTAATTGAAACTGTATTATGTGCTTACAAAAATAACTAAAATGTATAAAAATTATGGATAAAATTCCCTTTGTTTGCTCCTGGAGGATTCTGTTGGGTTTCTGTAAACTGGCTTAGAGTCTGGTTTTAACCAACTCTATATGTAAAGTGTCATGAGATAACTTTTGTTGTGATTTGGCGCAATATAAATAAAATTTGATTGATTGATTTGATTGGTTTTCCCCTGTAAGTCACTTCGGAAAAAAGCATCTGCCGAATGCATAAATGTAAATGTCTTTGTCAATGTTGGATTGATACGAAATTGATTTATTTTGCTCAAGCAATTTTAGCTAGCGGCACCATACGACAATTCACAGTCCGTCACTTGTTGTTTCCAGTCGCCTTCTGGTCCCCACTCTACCTGGAAACACGGAGACTAAAGTTGGGAGAAAACAGCAGAGTCCTGTCTGGGATTTATTTGAATATGACAGCGAAGAAGAGAAAATATACGACAAAACTAAAACTAACAAAAACTAAGCATTTAGAAAAAAACTAAAACTAATAAAAACTAACAAATCTGCTCTAAAAACGAATTAAAACTAACTGAATTTGAGAAAAAAAAAAAAAAGTCAAAACTCAATAAAACTAAACTATAATGAAAAATCCCAAACTATTAGAACTTTGGTCACAACCAGTAAAATAACAATTAAAAAGTAGAATTACATTATGACAACGTTTACATCTACAAATGATCCTTTAAAATTGTGACTAACATAAACCACTTGGAATTTTTTAGGAAAAATAAGTTCAGTTGTACCAATATTCTGCCTCAGTTTATCATTTCTATATGTTTATTCTAATGTATAAATGCAAACATTTCATAACAGACAGAATATTGGAACTGTTACACTGATATATTAAGACATTTCAAGTTCATATTTGTTCAGATTATTCCCATTTTTTGTTAAAAGATAGTTTATAAATCTAAACATTTTCATGCAATTTTACTTTTTCACACTAAAACAAAGAGAAGCATTTGGAGTCGTCATTATTTATAGGTTACTACAATAGAACTAGTGCGTTAACCCTTTGGGGAACCATGGTTCTAGATCCTCTGATCCAGTTCCTTTCTTTTTCTTTCTTGGTAAATTCCTCGGTCGTTTTCAGTTGAATAATCTCTCAGCTGACATGTCTGTTTCTGCACAGGAAATCTGACACCAGGGCAACATAGCCCTATTGTGTATCTGTTGCTAGGTAACCCACTTCAATGATGATTCTGTGATTCTGGCCATAGCAAAATATTGGTCCTATCAACTTACTGTTTTCACTCGTCTGTTCAATGACCAAAAATACACAAGTATGACAAACTGCAACAGTCAGCTCTGTACGGACAAACAAAAAATCTTTAATTTTTAATAATAATTTAATAATTTTTAAAAAATTATTGAATTAAGCAAAAAAAATTATTGAATTAAGCAAAAAAAATTATTGAATTAAGCAAAAATCTTGAATTAAGCAAAAAATTCTTGAACGAAGCAAAACAAAAAATCTTGAATGAAGCAAAAAAATTCTTTAATGAAGCAAAAAAAAAAAAAAAAAATCTTCAATTAAACAAAAAAAAATCTTGAATGAAGAAGAAAAAATCTTGAATTAAGTAAAAAACAGTCTTGAATTAAGCAAAAATCTTGAATTAAAAAAAAAATCCCAGATAAAAATCCAAGATAATTTTACTTGTTCCATTGGCAGATTTTTTTTTTTTTTTTTTTTTCTTTTCTTGAATTAACCAAAAGAAAAAAATCTGCCAATGGAACAAGTAAAAATTATCTTGGTAAGATTTCTTGAACTCAGATTTTCCAGATCTATTGTCTATAAATCAGTTCTTATATCTCACTGAAAAGTTCCTCTTTAGCTGATTCTGTCTGATTTTAAGTGTGATGACATATTTGGACTAGAAATGAGACAAAAACACTTGGTCAGATTTAGATTTTTTCCAGTGTTCGTCTTCAGTTCCTTTCAGGTTTGGGGTTTTCTTGCATGAACTACATGTTTGAGACCTCCCCAAAGTGACTCAGTGATCCTGAGGTCAGGTGACTGAGGTGGCCCCTCCTCCACCTTCACTTTCTTCTGCTGTAGCCAATCACAGGTGGACTTGACCTTGTGTTTTGGGTCGTTGTCATGTCGGAACATCTGTCAGAGTATGAACACTTCTGAGCACATCTGTACGTATTAGTAGGAGGTTCAGTCAGTCGTGTGCTCTCATTGGTCGATCCTCGCTGACTTGACCTGTTGCTGTTGTTCCAGGGGGGTCCCGGGGGTCTGCTGATGTGTAAACTGGACGGGTTCTGGGTCCAGGCCGCCATATTAACCAACGACAACAAGCTCCGACCGTCACCTCGAAGTGCTGTGAAGGTCTTCCACAGACTGGGCCGATACCAGTCCTTCCTGTTGCGTTCGCTGCAGAGTTTCTCGTCTCCGCGTTCCAACGCTGAGACCAACGGCGCACGACCTCCAGAAGACATCACCTTCATCCATCTGCTCATCTTCACCGTCTGCCTCCACGTCTACGCACAGAGACACTGAAATACAGGCAAATATGTTCGAGACATGGAAATGCACTATATGGCCGAAAGTATTGGGACACCTGCTTTTACACACATGGACTTGAACACCAGCCCGTTCTTCATCTGTGACTTTAACACGGAGTCGTTCCACCCTTTGCAGCTACAATAGCTTCAACTTCTCCTGTGAAGGTTTTCCACCAGGTTTAGGACTCTGGTTCTGGGAGTTTTTGTCGTTTCCTTTAGAAGTGCATTGTGCCGCGTTTCCACTACGTGGAACCGGCTCAACTCGACTCGGGTACCAGGTCCTATTCCTGGAGACTGTTTCCATTACAGGATACCAAGGTAATCCGACGTTGACAAAGACAAAAACAAAGGGAATTTTATCCATAATTTTTATATGTTTTAGTTAGTTTTGTAAGCACACAATACAGTTTCAGTTAGTTATTGTTTTTTCTTTTAATTATAATTTTTATTTATTTCAGTTAACGAAAATGTTTTTTCAATTCTAGTTTTCATCATTTCCTTAGTTTTCGTTAACGATAATAACCTTGCATTGTACAGACAAAAACAGTGCCTTTAGATATTCCATGTTTTCTTTTCTGTCTGTTTTAGTCACATGATACACACAGGAGTTAGGACTGGATTACAGAACCACTGTTTTTGATAACTTTGGATGGTCTAATAAGTTTTTGCATGACTGTAAAAGTGATCAGAACACCTTTGTTCAGTGAGTTGGAGAGGTGTCCCAATACTTTTGGTGATATAAAAAACAATTCACATAACCTGTGAAACTTAAACAAACTGTCTCTGGACATGAATTCCATGTAGAACATCAGAACAGACAAACACGAAGTAAGAGTCAGGTAACGACAGGTTATAACGACAGATTTACATTTAAGTTTTATATCTTAGTATTCAGCAATATGTTAAAGTCATTATGAGAATTAATTATACAAAAAAAGTCACATTTTTTTGTAAGGAACAGAACATTTTACAATTTCTGTAAACATAGATGCTGATTTTAATAAAAACTGTTTTGATCTTCATTATGTAATTTTACATGATTTATGAATATATTCATTTCTTTGACAAAGTTTCGTAAATAATAATTGCACCGTTATCGTAATTTTTTTGGACATTTTGTCTAGAAATGTTCCAGCTGAAGGCGGGGTACACCCTGGACCGGTCACCAGAACCAGAACTATTCTCATCATTTTATGACTATTCGTTACATTTTTTCTTTCATTAATGTGGCCGTACTACTGCGTCCAATCACAGAGCTTCAAACTGTTGTTGCCAGGGTAAAAAAAAGGATGGGCTCAAGGACATTTTTCCATCCATCCCCAGTGTAACTCTGCCCTGGGTAATGAACTATTTAAAGCAGGGATCTCAAACTCATTTTCTTTCAGGTTCCACATTCAGCCCGATCTGATCTCCAGTGGGCCAAACCAGTAAAATAATAACAGAATAACCTATAAATAATGACAACTCCAAATTTTTGTCTTTGTTTTAGTGCAATAAACACCCATTAAATTATGAAAATACTTACTTTTATAAACTACCCAAACAAAAAAGATGTGAATAACCGGAAAAAACTGAAATTTCCTAAGAAAAATAAGTGCAATTTTAACAATATTCTGCCTCACCTTATCATTTGTCCATGTGCATTATGGATCAGATTTACAAAAGCACTAAACACTGAGGAACAGGCAGAAAATAGCTAAAATTGTGCTTAATTTTCTGTAGACATTTCAGGTTGTTCATATTTGTTCAGGTTATTCACATTTTATTGTTACAGGATAGTTTGTAAACGTAAATATTTTCATAATTCAATGTTATTTTTTGCACTAAAGCAAAGACAAAAATTTGAAGTTGTCATTATTTATAGGCATAATGTAAATTTTTTTTTTTCACATCAAACCGAGAAGAAAATATAGAATTGTTTTTTGTAGGTTTTTCTGCTGTTATTATTTGACTGTAGATTAGGGGTGTCAAACATGCGGCCTACCAAAGGTTCCAATCCAGCCTGTGGAATGAATTTGCAAAGTGCAAAAATTCCATCGTCCAGGCTGTGGAACTCATTTTAGTTCAGGTTCCACATACAGACCAATATGATCTACAGTCAAATAATAACAGCAGAATAACCGACAAAAAATAATGACTCCATATTTTCTTCTCAGTTTGATGTAAAAATAATATTACATTATGCCTACAAATAATGACAACTTCAAATTTTTGTCTTTGTTTTAGGGCAAAAAATAACATTAAATTATTAACTATTTACATTTACAAACTATCCTGTAACAATGAAATGTGAATAACCTGAACAAATATGAACAACCTGAAATGTCTACAGAAAATTAAGCACAATTTTAACTATTTTCTGCCTGTTCCTCAGTGTTTAGTGTCTTTGTAGATCTGATCCAGAATGCACATGTAGAAATGAGAAGTTGAGGCAGAATATTGTTAAAATTGCACTTATTTTTCTTAAGAAATTTAATTTTTTTCAGGTTATTCACATCTTTTTTGTTTGGATAGTTTATAAAAGTAAGTATTTTCATAATTTAATGGGGTTGTTTTTGCACTAAAACAAAGACAAAAATTTGGAGTTGTCATTATTTATAGGTTATTATGTTATTATTTTACTGGAGAACAAATCGGGCTGAATGTGGAACCAGAAAGAAAATGAGTTTGAGAGCCCTGAATTAAAATAGTTTGAGTTTAATACAGTGTGTTTTTGCTAAAATAACCTGTTTTTGTAGGAAATGCTATAGTTTTCTTTTACTTAATTTGTTACATCTTTAAATCAGCAGCTTTAATATATGTACTATAAAAACCCATATAATTTATGGTTTTGTTTCTTGTCCCGTTACATGCACTGACCCCGAAAACACCTAAAAAATGTTGATTACCATCACTGTCCAAATATGACACCTCAACCACAGTTTGACCTTGAAAATGAAGGTCAGGGTCCACATCCAAAACCCTGGTTGGGCCTTCCCGCCTGTCAGGGTTCGACAACACCACTGCAGATCAAAAACATTTGTAAACTTCAGTGTTTTTTATGTTTATTGTGGCAGACTTTCTACATTTGACTCATATAAAAACAGTTCACAGAACCAGTAAATATTAAACATTAATAGAAAATGTGATGGAAAATTCAACAAATAATTGAACTGATTCAGGGCAAAGTCTGAGATCTTTACAGAATCATCCTGAAACTGGAGGTGAACAGATCTGTGTTTATGAAGATCTGCATTCAGTTAATGAGCGCCTTCAATGGAAACTCACCACTACTAATGCTAATGGTAACGCTAGCACTAGGTACTGTGTGTATTATGGGTAAATGGACAGAATGAATGTCCCTACGGGGATAAAAAACAAAACAAAACTGACTTCACCTAAATAAACAGGTTTATGACACTTAAAAACAGATGGTATAAATATCAGTTTGGTTGGTTTTAGCCGATGCTGCAGCTTTTCTCAGGTTTATACGTAAACCCAGCGACTGTCTTTAGTTTGAGGTCGATTAAAGACGCTCTGGCCTCAAAGCAGCATCTGACTTTGATCCCCAATCTGTGTATCATTCGCTCTTTTCTTATTCAACTGAGAATCCACAATCAGAAAATGAAAAAAATGACTTGTTATTTTATCATTCAGGTGCAAATCCAAAATAAAATAAAAAAAAAAAGAGTTGGTTTTCATTCTTTCGATAAGGGTTAGGGTTAGGAGTAGGGTTGGGGCTTGGGGTTGGGTTCAGGTTTAGGGGTAGGGTTGGGGCTTGGGGTTGGGTTCAGGTTTAGGGTAGGGGTTAGGGTTAAGGCTGGGGCTGAGGCTTCTTCTCTCCACATGAGTGGCTCTCATCAGTCCACCGCTGCAGGGTGCGTTTGTTTGTTTTTTATGCAGTTTAATGAAGCCTTAACTGTGTGTTCGCCCCCTGGTGGTTGGCTGACTACTGGATGAGACAGTGTTTGATTAGATCTACAGCAGAGCCCGCACTTTAAATGGAAATATAAACCGACGATCAAGCTAATTAAAACGTGGCAGCCAAAATTGCGACAATGATTAAAATCCGATTAATTGTACAGCCTTAACGGAAAGACTAATGGATTCCAGAAGATGAGGATGTGACACATTTGAACAAACATCTGGAACCAAAGTCAGACACTGGTTTAACCTTTGACCTCCATGTACAGAACAAAGAAGGCACTTAAGAGTCAAAGGAGGAGAAGGTCAGTTGGACTAAATGTAAAACGGCCTCGTGGTGTTTAAATATGGACACTGTGATGGAGAAGTTTCATCATCTGAACACAACTTCAACACGACATCTGGAAAAGGGTCTTTAAAAAATACAGATGTCCAGAGCTTCGTTGGCATCGGTTCACCTCCCTCTGCTGCTTCTTCTTCTTCTGCTTCTTTTATTTGATCCTGATCTCGAAGCAGAGACAGTTACAGGAGTCACATTCTGGAGGATGACACGTACAGGCGCAGTCCAGAGTCGCACACTGTAAAACAAAAAAAACAAAAAAAATCCACAATTCACATCAGTGGAAAATTAACACAGGAATCTACAAGAACTGCTTTAAACATGGGCTCCTGTCCAAACAAGTCTGGAGAAAAATGTCAACACAAATACAGAATTCTGACCAGTTTTTTATATGTTTAAAAAAAAACCCAATGACATCAGAATATTCATAAATAAATAGTCGTCATATAAAAATAGACTCAAAAACAGAGAATATATTGTGCCGGTTGGACCAAAAAAAAAAAAACTGCAACGGTGAATCTGAATTTAAAGGTAATTTTTGATGTTCTCAACAGTGATTGGACATGAATTCCAGGTGGGTGGAGCCCAAAACAGAGCCAATGTTTATGACAAATATTTCTACTTTCATTTCGACTAATAAGTTTATGTCTTGCTATTAACAATATGTTAAAATGTACAAGGTCATTATGAGAAAAATCATAATTAAACAAAAAAAGTCCCATTTTTGCAAGAAAAAGAACATGGACTAGTTGTCACATTACGATGTTCATGATTATAAAAAAAAAAAAAAAAGTATCAGTGATTTCCATAGAATATTCAAAAACAAATAGTCTCAAAAACAGAGAATATATTGTTTCGGCTGGACCAAAAAAAAAACTGTGACGGTAAATCTGAATTTAAAGGTCATTTTTGATGTTCTTAACAGTGATTGGACATGAACTGGAGGTGGATGGAGCCCAAAACGGAGCCTAATAATGTATATTTCTACTTAGGATGATGGCTATGATTTGTTTTATGTTTTTCTGTATTTTCTGAGTTTCTGGACAAAGTAAATCTGAATTAGATTTAATCTAAGTTTATAAATAAAACCATCAGGTTGATGACACAGATCAAGTAGAACAGATTCAAGAACAGTTTATCGAACAGCAATAAAACAACAGCTGAATACAAACTACTGTGTAATGTTAACGATGTGTGGTTAGGGTTAGGGTTAAGGCTGGGGTTAGTCTTATCTTAATCTTACCTAGTCTTATCTTAATCTTATTTTATCTTGTTTTATCTTAATCTTATCTTGTCTTATCTTGTTTTATCTTAATGTTATCTTGTCTTATCTTAATCTTATCTTGTTTTATCTTAATGTTATCTTATCTTGTCTTATCTTAATCTTATCTTGTTTTATCTTAATCTTATCTTGTCTTATCTTAATCTTATCTTGTCTTATCTTAATCTTATCTTGTCTTATCTTAATCTTATCTTGTTTTATCTTAATCTTATCTTGTCTTATCTTAATCTTATCTTGTGTTATCTTAATCTTATCTTGTCTCATCTAGTCTTATCTTAATCTTATTTTATCTTATCTTAGTCTTATCTTATCTGGCCTTACTTACAGAGAACGCTGGTGGACAACAGTCACATATTTTAGGAAACTCAAATGTTTGCAGACACACAAACGTCAGACAGCGGCCATCACACAGATAAAAACAGATGAGTGTGTTGACCGACAGACTGTTGGACGGAGGACAGACTTACAGAAGGAGTAGGACACGCTGAAGGAGAAGGACACGTATCAACCAGACAGGAACGAAGGGACGGCGTCCGACAGTCGCAGGTTTCCGCCATTTTGTAACACTGTTCGGAGACGGAGACGTCCGGACAACAGTCACCACAGGAGAAGGAACAGCGGTCCTACAGGAGACAAGAGGATGGACAGGATCATCAGAAGTGACCCACTGAAGACGGCAAACAGGTCTGATTCAATGTCCTCTGAACCCTTTAGAGACCACTGCGTCTGCAGCATCACGTTCTTCAAATGACTGGAACTATTGAACAGTTTATGCTATTGAAGGAATTTAAACGTCATCTTTGACCTGAGATTGGGTTCTTTCTGTTGGTCTAGAACAGGGGTCTGCAACCTTTATTATCAGTCAGAGCCATTTTGCCCCCTCTTCCAAGAAAAAAAAAAAAAAATCTGGAGCCACAAAAAATAACAGAGCTTATAAACTTGAAAAAGTTTTGATCTTTTTTTTTTTTTTACATTTTATCTGTTACAACCACTGAATACAACAAACAGAAGTGCAGTGTGGAATGGATTCTGGAGTATGATTACTCTAAAAGTACACAGTAAAAGTAGTTCATAATATTTGTGCTAATAGTATATGAAGTACTAATACAAAAAATACCAAATTCACAAGGTACTTATTGGAAAAAATAATTTGATTCATCATTGAATTTAGTCTTAAAGCCTATTTCAGACAAAAAACACACTTTTGGAGCTTGGAAGGGATTTTTGAGTATGATTACTCCAAAAGTACACAGTAAAAGTAGTTCATAGTATTTCTGCTAATAGTATATGAAGTACTAATACCAAATATACCAAATTCATGAGGTACTGATTGGAAAAAAAAAAATTGATTAATTATTGAATTTAGTCTTAAAGCCTATTTCAGACGAAAAACACACTTTTGTACCTTGGAAGGGAATCTGTTGTAGGATTACCCCAAAAGTACACAGTACTCATACTCATACAGTCGCTCTATGAAAAGTATCGCTATTTATGGAAATGATTCTCTTCAAAACTCAACACTGCCTCCACAGTTCCCAGTTGTACTGCTCCATATTCTCTGTCTGGGTTCAATCCGCAAGCTCCCAGAAAACGGACAGAATTACATGAGTAATAAACAAAGGACGGACAGAACCCTCCGTCTGTCTGCGTCTTTAAAGTAGAGCATAAATGAGCCCTTACTTTTGTTGTTGTAGGCACATTCGCTCCATGCAGCTCATCTACTGTAATTGTCAAATGAGTAGTGCACAAGAAAAACGCTAGTGGCGGGCTTGACCACAGTAAAGGGAAGAGCCACTACAAGGAGGAGGAAGAGACGCAGGAGGCTCTGGAGCCACAGGTTGCCGACCCCTGGTCTAGAACACATGAGGGTAGAGGTCTGCCTTAACTAAGGGGGAGGAGAGGAAGTGGGTGTCGCTGAGAGCAGCAGAGTGCAGTCTGTGAGAGAGACATGGAAGATTTTTATTACTTTTTTTAGTGTTTTAGTGCGGTTTTAGTGGTGAATTCTTGTAAATAATTGTATATAATAGTGATAGTGCTGTTTTGGAGTGTTCTGCTAGTGTCACTTAATTTGTTTTTGTTGAGTGTCTCTGTTTTTTGGAGGGGTTTTGGGTTTTTTTCACTGCTTTTATCTGTATTTCTCCGGTTTTAAAGTTTATTTCTACAATCTCATAAGTTTCATTAGAAACATTTACAGTTGTTTTTCATAATAAACATGACCAAAAGTCTATTTTTTTTTACTATAGCCCACTGTTTTAAGCATTTATTCCATATAATAATAATGATAATTAATGGACAGATATTGAAAGTTAAGTTCTTCCTGAAAAAAGGTTCAAAAGAATTGGCAACAAAATGCTCATCGGAAGTCTGGATCTTCTATGTTTAAAAGTCGGAGAAATGTTCTTCTGAAGTCTGGACCTTATATGTGTCAATGTCGGAGAAATATTTGTCCGAAGTCTGGATCTTATATGCGCAAATGTTGGAGAAATGTTTGTCGGAAGTCTGGATCTTATATGCGTAAATGTTGGAGAAACGTTTGTCGTTGAGAAACGTAACTAGTTATAAAACATACCAAATTCAGCAAATACAAATACACAAAGAAATGAACCACAGACTAATGAAAGTGGGGTTAGACAAATATGAACCCTTTAAAGTGAAGAAGACAAAAGGAAGACGTAGGAAAAGGGGACGTCCTCCCTGTTCCGTCTGTGTGACAACAGAACCGACCTTTAGACAGAACCGGATCCAGAGTCCGATCCCCACCACGATCATGTAGAGGGTGACGGTGATCAGCATGATGGCCGGCAGAGGGACGGACAGCTGCCAGATGGACAAGACCTGCAGGAGCACAGACACCACATATGGACAGGAGGTCTGGACCAAACCCAGCACATGTGTCTGACTGTAAACGGGTCAGTGGGTGGAGCTTGGAGAACCACTCACCTCCATGGTCTTTAACTCAGAGGACACTTCACGTCCACGGCGTCACATGTCACATGACCCTGATGAAGACACAGATCATCTCAGATTCATTGGATTCATACTCAGACCGTCCCATATTTATATTTATCTGAAGTTGGACAAACTAGAATAGAATACAATAGAATACAATAGAATACAATAGAATACAATAGTACAGAAGAGAATGTCACGTCACAAAATAAAAATTAAAATGTCAAAAAATTAATATTAAAACGTCACAAAATAAATATTAAAATGTCACAACGTCACAAAATAAATATTAAAATGTTACAAAAAAAATATTAAATCATCACAAAATAAATATTAAAATGTCACAATGTCACAAAATAAATAATAAAACGTCACAAAATACATATTAAAATGTCAGAAAATAAATTTTAAAATATCAAAAAGCTCATGCTAATGTTCAGAAAAGTACAGTATAAGCAGTTAAACGGATTTAAAGCATCAAAATTCAGTTCGCTGTTGGTATTTTAGTGTCTTTTTCAACGTAAACACGATAAATAGATTCAATAACAACACGAAATTCTTGCTGATCTGATTAAAATCCTTCAAACTCTACTTTTTAACGGAAGAACAAGGACAGTTAGCATCATCTCACCCATCCGAGGCTCCAGAAGCGTCTTTAAAGACTCTTATCGGAGTTAAACTAACACTGGTACATGTTTAATTTAAGTCCCGACGTCCTGTTCAGTCATTAAATGAAGTAAAACAGAAGAAAACGGCAGAAAACGGAGCTGAAACTCAAACAAACTGGGATTAGCTTGGGCGCTACTTTGCGTTGCCATGGAGTTCTACGGATCCCGAGGAGGAGCAAAAGAGTCGGACGGAAAGCGAAAGGAGGAAGTAACTTTTTTTTTTTTTTTAAGTTTATTTCAGTGATTATTTCGTATGAGGCAAATACGTCAATGTTTACAGTACAAATAAAACACTGTGAAAATAAAATGAAACGAATTAAAAGAAAAGTAAAGATTTTTTTTTTATTACATTCTTAATTCATCAGGTTCTACGTAAAACTGATTTTCAAGAATTTCACGTAAGTTTTTCACCTTTAATACGAGACAACTGGAGCTGTATTTTAACATTTGGATTCATGTATGCACTATTTACCTAAGATTAGTGTATTAATAATCAGGGAGCTCTTTTGTTTTTTTTAATAAATGTTTTTATTTATTATTTTCACAGGAAGCAGAATGTGAAATACACAATAAAGCACTTTTTTTGCTTTTCTTTTTTTTCCCCTTTCCAAAAACCTAAACCATCTACAGATCTAAACTGTTTAATACCTATTGATCCACTAATCCTATCAATACATGTCAATAATTGGTGTAAAATACAGTTCTTCATCTTTTCAGGATCATGTCATTTTATTTGATGAGATGTAAATAAATCCAGTGAACATAAAAATATACAGAAATGTAAATAATGTGCGATGAATAGATTTTAAAAAGACAAGGAAAAGAAAACTAACGACCAGAGCATTTGTGCTGAACAATAAGACATTGTAAATAACAATAATAATTATGACAAATCAGATATGACCCTTTTGGACGTTCAGAGGCTCCGTAGTTTAGCATGGAAACACCGTCATCTTCTACAACATTGATTCACCAGTAAAACCCATGGAGTTGAATCAATGACAGTGGATGGACACACTGGGTTTATGTTCAGTTAATGACAAATTTTGATGAAAAAGACACTGAAAATACACATAATAAAGAAGATGATATTAGAATAAATGGTGATAAATGACTCAAAGGTTAAAAAAGGAATTCCTTGTGGATCTGACACTAAAGTAAATCTGGGTCTTTAAGGGTTCAAGTCTTTGTTCATCCTTTTCCATCAGCAAAGTCATATATTTTATCCTTAATATCACTGTGTTTTACCTGTTTGTGTAATTCTAAGTATTTAATTTTGTTTTGTCTTTTTCATCTTATGTTACGTTTTTTTTTTTCTGTTTTCTGTATCTTGCTTCTTTCTTTATCATGTTGTGTATTTTCCATCCAGTTGCATTTTGTCTTTTTTAACATTCTTTTTCTTGTGTCGTTTTATGACTTTCTCTTTTAAAATTAGGTCTCATTTCTTTTCCATCTAATTGTATCTTTTTTGCTTCATTATTGTCTTGTTGCATCTTTTCTCTTTTCCATCCTTTATTATAATCTGTTTAATGATAACTGAGTTTTTCCACATTCTAAATCATTTGTCTACTCTGAGTTAAAACTGGAGTCTCTGCAGGTGAAATAAACCCAGGTTAAGGCTCCCTTCACAGCAGGTCTAAATGCAGAATTAGTTTGTTTTTTTTTTTGGTGAAATCTGATGTTTTCTGTGTGTTGGTTCATATTCCACATTAAATGCGGCTTCTATCACTTTTGAGTCTGAACTGAATGTGACCCTGAAGTGACCCACATGCACTAAAGAGGTCCTGATGGAACACAAGACCACGCGGACACACACTGTGGAACGCAAAATCATGATGTTTGTTGCATTTCAATGATGTAAAGGTCGGATAAATGTGACCTGGCCGTTCAGACTGAAGTCACATTGGAAAATATCAGATCTGTATCAGATTTAGGACCACATATGAAAGTGGTCCGGGTCAGATTTAGGACCACATATGAAAGTGGTCCGGGTCAGATTTAGGACCACATTTGAAAGTGGTCTGGGTCAAATTTAGGACCACATATGAAAGTGGTCTGGGTCGGATTTAGGACCACATATGAAAGTGGTCTGGGTCGGATTTAGGACCACGTACGAAAGCGGTCCGGGTGAGATTTAGGACCACCTGTTCAGACTGTCACAGATCACAGATGGATTTGCCCCACATTTACCTGCGTCTGAATGTCTAAATTTTTCCAAGTGTTTTCAGGGTCCGTGCATAGAACAGAGGAGATAGAGGCTGAGTTTTGGAGGAAATTTAACTGTAAATCATATGGGTTTAATAGTAAATATTAAAGCTGCTCATTTAAAGACGTAACAAATTAAGTAAAAATAAAATATATAGCATTTCCTACAAAAACAGGTAATTTTTGCAAAAAAACCAACACTATTAAAGTCAAAATACTACATTACCCGGCAGCCTTATGGGCACAGGACAGAGCTGTGCCTCATGAAGAATAAAAGCACAAACAGGAGCATCAACTGCAGAAACTTTATTCACCCACATATGGACTTTTTCCAAACAGACTTTGCTCGTCATTGTGTTCACTCACAGAAGCACAGTGTGGCCTCGCCATGGCTTTAAAGGTTGAAGAAAAACTGTACTGAGGACACGCCAGCATTCCTGCACCTCCACTCCTGTTTAGAATTATTGCATTAATAAAAACAAATTATTAGATTCAAGTGTCCGTGATGATGCAGGTTTAGGGAGTGTGGGTAAAGTGCCAGAGCAGGAAAGTTGAGTAAATAAAAAACAAACAAAAAAAAAAAAGGCTGATGTTACTGTTGGATCGTATTAAAGGTCAGAGCGTTGGCGTCACCAGGTCGTTTTGTCATGTGGTTACATAGAAAACGACCCAGATTTACTCCATCCAACCAAAAAAGATGAACCATGGATGAACGCGACTGGTCTGACAAATGGATTCATGTTCAAATCTACGGCTCTGGGACCTGAGACCAGGATGGACATGGACGTTAAAACCCCCGTGACACCCCCCCATGACAACCACTCCACTCCAACATATGGAGACTCATCGTTTTATTGAAACACCTTGAAGTACAAAACAAAAAACGTTACATGAAACGGTGCCTTCCTCATCGTGGCACGAGACCTAAAAAGAAAAAAAAAATTTAAAAAGGAAATAAACATGGGGGAACAGGAAGCGTCGAGTGTGTGTGGGGGAGGGGGGGGTCCGTCGTCATCACCACTCGTCCCTGATGTCGTGTGACGCTGCAGTGGCGTGTGGGCTTTGCCGAAGCGAGGCCGCCGCCCCCTGGTGGCGGTGTCGGTGCTGCGGGGGGGCCGAAGTGTTACAGAGTCCCATGCTTGTCAGAGGTAATTCACGTGTTTAGCTAAGAGGAGCTGGTGGAGGGGGAGAGGGGGGAGGAAGAGCAACAGCAGCACATAGGATGAAGGGGGGAGGGGTCGGGACAGAGGAGGGAAGGGGGGGGGTTTAATGGCCTTCCAGGAGAGATGGGGGGAGAGGGCTGCAAACAGCTTTTAGAAGCCGTGGACTTTGAGCTGCTCCTCCTTGGCCAAACCGACCTGGAACCGAAAAACAACAACATCCACCCGTTAAAACCACAACAAACACGTACACGGTATTTACTCCTTTTCTGATTCTATTTCACCTATGTTTTTCTTACTTAATGAGGTGACAATAAAGACTCTTTGAATCTAAAAACCACTGGATTAAACAAACACATTCAGTCGGTCACTGAACCCAAAACACTCCAAACATATTTATCTTTTTTTTTCTTTTTTTAAATCAGAAAATCATTTTTATTCTTCATAGTTTTTTATGCTGATTTATTCTATCTTTTACATATATAAGGCCTGTTTTATTTATTGGTGCCAAGCCAACTGCATCCAAATGTCATTTTTGATGTAAAATCTGGAATAAAATAATGAAGTCCATCTATATCTATATGTTAGAGTCAAGTTTCAACCTCGTATTCAGACACTGGATGTTTATGTCATGATCAATAACTGGACTCTAACTTTTGACCAACATATGCTGAATAATTCCAAATTCAACCTGAAACACATTAAATTAGATAATGACGTTTTCATTAAAAATCTACTTAAGGGAATGAAGTAACAGATGACTTTAAATGCAGATATGAATATAATATTATGGATTTATTTGGGGAAAACACTGGTGTTTACTCTGACCCTAAATGACAGTTTGAATGATCATGATTCAAGTTTCCAAAGTTTTTCAGGAACACGTGGTTGTGACTTTACCTCAGTGAGGAGCTGGCAGATATTCTTGCGCTGGTCTCCCTGCAGCTGGATCACTTCACCATACTCTGGGTGCTCAATCACTGTCCCATTGCAGGCAAACTTCTGTAGGAGATAAAACAAACACAAACACAGTCAGTGTCTGTGGCTCAATAGACGGCGTTAAAGTTCCAACACTAGATGTCAGTCACCGCTTCTGTCAACTGACTGCTCCCTCACATGGACTCTAACTGATTTGAACATTTTATTGCCTCTTAAGGCTTTAAAACACTTCCCACCTATGTGTTTGAATGTCTGTGACCTGCTGACCTGCAGGTGGCGCTCTGCCTCCTAACCTTTACTGTGAGGTCTGTTTTAGAATCCATCAGTGGATCTGTCCCTTTGTTTAGACAGTGATTGCTATCACTGTAAATGAGGGTCACAGCTCCAGGACCGTGAGTACAGATGTGACTGTTCTTTGTCTTGATCTGATCCACTTTGTCCTTACTTCCTCTGCACTCGTTTCCCTTGGCCTCATTCCCATGTCATGCGCCTCATCTGTGTTTTAGATTCTTCTGTAAAGCTCAGACATTAATCTGTGTCCTGATACTGATCATTCTGAGTTTCCCCCAATAAAATAACCTCCTATCCTGTTGGTCCTCTGATCTACCATCTTACCTTCTTGAAGGCCTTGACTAGCTTCTTCTTGTCATAGTCGGCGGAGATGCCCTGGACAGTGGTGAGGGTCTTCCTGCCGTTCCTCTGTTGGATTCTTATGTGGATGTAGTCCTCTGTCCCGGCTGGGAGGCGGTCATCACCCTTACTTGCATCAGCAAAGGGGTCTGACAGAGAAACAGGGAGAAAGAGTGAATTCGCAGTGATAAACACCGTGCTCCACTTATTCAAACCAATCCATCCTGCTTTTCATCCGTCCCGTGTTGACATCTGGCAGATCTCTCTGAAGGTTCGTATTTCAGACGGACTGCGCAGACGTACGGGCTAAATATACAGCTTAGCAGCTTATTGGAGTCTGGCACCGATAGTTAGCCACTTAGCATCAGCCAGTCAACACGGGTCGGACTACAAAAACATCAGCATTGACACAAAGAAATATACCGTTACACTTAGACACGCTAAGTCAAACACGAAATGTGGACCACAGAGAAAACCATCAGATGATTTGGACGCGGTTCCCGCATCCATCTGACGTCTTTCTTCGCCTGAACAGATGTGAAGAATAAGCTAACGCGCTGGGAACGACCGCGGCCTAATGGCGGCCGTTTGAACATTAGCAAAGGCCCGCTAGTCGGCTAACTCACAACTGTTCCGTATCTTTAACGCGTACATACAACACTACACAACAACGAAACGGAAGCTTCATTCACGAATACATTTCTTTACCCAACAACCGCTGTTCCACACAGTGAAATCCACACAGATAAATACTCGACGTAATGCTAAGCTAACTGTTAGCATGTGTAGCCGTCGCCCTTCCCCCACCGCGGCGTCGCTTCGGCTCGTTTTTTAAAAAGTCTTACCAAAAGATTGGAGGTTCTGGATAGTGGACATACGATAAGATTTGCTTTCCTTTCGGATAATAACTTGGTTAGCGAGCGGTTCGTCGGCTAACTGTGACTACTTTTTGTCGATCTTCGGCCTTTTCAACAGGGACGACGGGACGCTGGTGTCCGGTTTTCACAGCGCTCACAAAATGGAAACGTACGAGTCCTGGACTGGAAAACAACCCTTTATGACCCCGCCCCGAAACCAACGCAAGCACGTCGATGACGTAGACATGAGACGGCATCTGTAGCCACGCCCTGATATTTCTCAACCTTACTGGAAGAGTGACGTCAATTGACATCATTTCGTTCAATTGGAAAATTACAAAAATATAATAAAATAATAAATGAGTAACCAAAGAAAGTAATGTATACATAAAATGTAATAAAGTACAATTACATTTTTTAAAATAGTAAATAAAGACCATAATATGTAAATGAAACCAAATATAGGAAATAAATTTAAAAAAAAGGTGGTGGTGGAAGGCTTCACAGGAATGCACAGAAATGAACACAATTAAATAAAAGTAACTTAATACAATAAAATAAACCATAATCCAGAGAGACAAAGGCAAAAACAAAACAGAACAGCTTAATACAAAAAGAAACCAAAACTATTTTCTATATGTATAGGGTATTTTTTTTTATCCTGTATTAAATTTTTGTAAAGAAATATGTTGTAATGCACATACAATGAATATTACTAACTTATAAAGTCAACTTATTCATTTTTCAGGCCTGTTAAGTCATTTAATGCACTACTCTTTATGTAGATTTCATACAGATTTAAGACCTTTTTAAAACTGCTTAAAACAGAATTTAATGCCCATTTCACACCCACAGTGGCAAATATTTGCGAATTCTAGAATTTATTTCACCAAGGGCAAAGTTAGCGATAAGTGGTCCTAATTTAAGCATAAATTATCGGGTGGAATTGAGTCAACTAATGTTACCGTCTTTGCAGTTTGGACATTAAACAGACACATTTAAACACAACACAGAGAACAGGTTTATGGAAACATAAGACCTACCACATCAAATTTAATACCTTTAGGGATGATTGTAAATTCAAGACTTTTTGGGCCCAGTGGGAACCCTGTTTATTTCATATGATGTCAAACAGGTGAACGTCATCAGATGTAAATTAGAAAACATCTTCAATCACATTCTTCTGAAAGACCTTAAAACACTAAAAAAAACCTTAATGTTACAGAAAAGTTGTATTAAAACTGAATTAGAATTTCAATTCTACAAGAAATGAGTTATATTACAGCTTTATGAATAAACAAAAACACATGTAATGACCAGTATTTCATGTCCAACAGGAACACATTCATAAACAAATTGATTAAATCGTTTCCTTGTTGATGACGTGTTTAGAAAAGAAAAGCCATGAGACCAGACTTAGAGAAAACAGCACATCTTTAATCAAAGTCACGTCTACCTGGACCGAACGGGGAACATTTGACTGTACTGTACACAGGTGAGCCTGTAGCGAGCTGGCGTTCACAGGTGCATTGTGGGTGAAAACTGGATACAGGCCACGTTAACAGCTAACCAGCAACACTCAACTGCTACACAACTGCGCCTAGTGCACAAAAAAGACACACAGGCAGAGTTAGAGCCCAAAGAGACGCAAAAAAAAAAAAAAAACAACAGAAACAGATTTAAAGCAGGGCTGTCAAACATACGGCCCGTGGGCCAAAAAACGGTTGCCAAGGGGTCCGATCCAGCCCCTGGAGGAAAATTACACTGAAGATATTAAGCATTTTAGTTCAGATTCCACATTCAGACCATAACAGAATAACCTGGAAATAATGTCAAAGTGTGTAAATAGTGTAAAAAAGTAAAATGACATGAAAATGTTTAAATTTACAAACTATCTTTTCACATAAAATATGAATAACCTGAACAAATATGAACCTGAAATGTCTTAGAAGAAATAAGTCACATTTTATTGTTTAGTTGATATTTCTCAAATTTTTGTGCATGTTTTTTTCCTTGTTTATTTTGTGAATGTTTTTTTTTTTTGCTCAAATTTTTGTGAATATTTAAAATTAATTATGTTATTATTTTTCTGTTCCAGCCTATTTTAGATCCTATCAGGCTGTGAATAAAAAATGTGAATAACCTGAACAAATATGAACCTGAAATATCTTCATATAAATCAGTGTAATTGGACCAATATCTCATCTGTCATTAAATGTAGATCCACTGTACGTTAGAATGATCATGTGGAAACGATAAACTGAGGTAAAATATTGGTAAAATTACAGATTTTTTAAAAATAAATTTCAGGTTGTACACATTATTCAAAATTTTTAAAGGATCGTTTGTAAATGTAATTGTACTTTTTTTCCACTCAAAGTTTGTATTTGTCATTATTTATGGGTTGTTCTGTTATTGTTTTACTGGTTCTGATCCACTTTAGATCAGATTGGACTGAATGTGGAACCTGAACATACATGAGTTTGATATCCCTCATTTACAGAGATGATGGAAACAGAAAAACATTTGACTGTTTACAGATAAATGACATGAAGACTGAGGTTTGAATGAGTTGATATAAAAAAATAACAATAATAATAATTAGCCTCAGATTGTTGCCTTTACTGTCGGTTTGTCTCCCTGGATGAAAACTCCACATTAGAACTGATTTAATGTTTAATGTGATTCAAATATCAGCTCCACCGTATGAACATGTTCAGGTTTACAGATAAAAACCAAAGGTTAAACTGAGGAGAAAAGAAGAGGATCCAATAAAAACAGACGGGTGTTGATAAAACAGGTTCAGGTTACAAAAGTCAAATTAAAGCAAAAGAACAGAACGAAAACGAAAAACATCAGAACAGAGACCTGAACCAGAACAAGATGAGGAAGACAACAGTGACCTTTACTGAGGCTCAGGTCGGCGCCAGGATGGGACGGCGGTGGCGGCGACAGCGATGACAGCGTCCTCCGCCTGAAAACTGACAGAAGACACAGTTAGTCAAAGACAAACACACACAAATGTGATTTAACTGCAGATAATGGAGTCGTATCAGTTAAAAACCTCAAGTCTCTTTTCATTGACTGTAACCCTTTAGGACCCATAGAACCACACAGAACCTCAAAGAACCACATAGAACTTCACAGAACCAGTTCACAGCTGATCCAGATTCCATCTTATAACCATTTAATTACAATTACACTGAATACTTCTGTACACGTATCTACATTCTAATACTGGAAGGTGTCAGAGCGTCTGTGTGTGTTTAAAGGTGCGGGAGACTTTCGTGACCAATTTTTCATCTAATTTGTCAAACCTCAGTTGTATCCTCAGTATCATGAATCTGTAAGTCTTTCTGTGATTACTCACCTGAATCTCTTGCGTTATGGTGAACAGTTTCTTAGTGTCATCCACTATAAACAGTCCATGTGTTTACAAACAGAGTCGGGAGGTAACTCGGGCATCTTAGGAATTTTGTTGCAACGTGCATTGTGGGAAGCGAAGGCTCACACAGCTGCCTGAGACACGATGTGGAAACGGCAGGAGCTCCCTTCCCTCTATGCATATTCCTCCAGCCATTTCTGCGTTTCAGCAGTGTCCGCGTTGTGTTTGTTTCATCCATATAATATCATATGGTTGTACTACCACTGCCGCTGCAGGTGGCGGCGCTAACCTCCCTTTCCCACAATGCACGTTGTGACCAAACTCCGAAGATGCCCAAATTCCCTCCCGGCTCTGTTTGTAAACACATGGACTGTTTATGGTGGATGGAACTAAGAAACTGGTCACCATAATGCAAGAGATTCATGTTGTTCATGGAGTGGGGTAAATGGGGTGGTGCAGTGCGGGCCACATGTGCCTCAGAATGGGTAAAGTGAAACTTCACAGGCGTTACCTATTCCTCTACATCTCTTGCTGTTGTGAAGCTCATTTACCTTTACCATTTTTGGACATTTGCCCCCCCCCCCCCCCCAATTCACTTAAATGGAACAACTGCAACAATAATTTTCCCTGGAATTAATCAAGTATTCTGGTTGTGATTCAGGTTCTGGTGGACCGTCCTCACCTCACTGATCCTCGTCTCTATGGGGACTCTCCTCCGTTCTCTGCTGCCGACTTGGGCGGGCTTTTCGATCTGGACCTGGACCCTCTTTTGGAGGAAGGCGTGCGACTCCTGGACCTGGACTTGGACCGTGATCTGGATCTGGAACGGGACTGGGACTTAGCCTTGGTCTTCTTGTTTCTGGGAGAACGGGACTTGGACCGGGAGTAGGATCTGGACCTGGACCTGCTGTAGCGGGACCGGCTCCGGGACCTGGACCGGCTCCTGGACCTGGACCGGCTGCGTCTGCGGTGTCTCGGGCTGGGAGAAGAACTGAACCGGTTCAGAGGATCGGTTAAGACCACATACATGTGCACGCTCAAATGTACGAAGTCAGAACCACAAACATGAGGGTTTAACGGAACATTTGGATCCAAACGATCAAAACAATCATATGATTCCAACCGTTTATTAGAAATGATCAGATCAGATTTAATGTGTTCATTTAATCAGATGAATTTAGAACAAATGAAAGTTCTGTTGATCTGATGACTTTCATCAGTATGATTAAGTTAATTTAATGAGCGTTAAATCTGTGAACAGTTTATTAAGTCTACACGAGGCCATAAAACAGATTAATTAATTATTTGTTTCATTTAAGCCCAACTGCAGATGGAAAACTAATGTATCAGTGAAGTAAAGGATTTCATTCAGTTATTATCATTAAATTTGTGATTTGCTTAGTTCTCTTCAGGTCATGAAACTAACACTAATTTTGTATTTAATTTAAGACGAATTACAGAATCCACAGCTCATTTGCAAAACATCTAACTTTGTTGAATAAGAGGCTGATTCAGTAATAATTCATTAATAAAGACGGATTGTTTAGTTCTTCACTGGCGTTTGAGTCCATACAACACTGACTAATCCATTATTTATTCTGTTTCATTTCAGCCGAACTGCAGAGGATGCACTGATGTTTGCAAAACATCTAATTTTGTTGACCAAGTAACAGATTGTTTTCAGTAATCAGCTCTAAATGTGTGAATTGTTTAGTTCTTCAGTGGAGTCTGGTGTCTGCATGTTTACACGGTCCACAAAAGGCCATGAAACTCATTAAAGACACACGTTTTTTTTTTTATTTATTTAAAGCCTAAATATAAAATATACTCTGATGTTTGTAAAGCATTCATTTATTATGTATTTATTATTTACGTGTTATTTACGCGTTTAATTAATGAGCTTAAACGTATGATCCGTTTAGGAGGCTGGTCACGTGGTTCACAAAAGGCCTTTAAACTCACACTGAATGATTATTTGTTGTATTTAATTTACGACGAATTGCAGAGAATAAGTCAATAATCTGTAAAACTTCTCATTTCGCGCATAAATGTCGGATTTCCGCGGATATTCGCCACTAAACGGGGAATGGTCTGGTTCTTCTATGGAGTCTGGGCTCCGGCCTGCTCACCTTCGGCTCCTCCGGCCGTACCCTCCGGACCTCCGGGTGCCCCCGCCTCCTCTCCGGCCCCCGCCGTAGTGGGAGTCCGGGGGTCTTCCGTATCGGGCCATCTGGACCCGCAGCTCCCGTCCGTCCAGCAGGGCTCCGTCCATGGCGTCCATCGCGTCCTCCGCGTCCCGCTTGTCGTGGAAGCGGACGAAGGCGAAGCCGCGGCTCTCCTTGGTGTACCGGTCCCGGGGGATGTACACGTCCCCCACCCGGCCGTACTTCTCGAACACCCGGCGTAGGGTCTCGGGCGCCGTGCGGTACGTCAGGTTGTCCACTTTCAGGGAAGTCATGCCGTCGACGTCCGGCGGAGGCCTACCGTAACTCATGGCGGCTCACGTCGGAAAAAAACACACCCGGACGACCGCTGGTTAAAGTCCGCAGACGCAGGTTCGGTGCGGTGGTGTAGAGCCGCGTTTCCGTCGAAGAACCCGGAACAAAGAACCGCCAAGAACCGCACAAAACCCGCTCAACTGCGCAGAAACCCCGCTCTACTGCGCCAAAGCGGACACACAGTTTTCTTCTTCTTCTTCTGCGGAAACTCAACTTGTGCCTTTGATCCTACGAATTAGCATTAGCGCCCCCTGGTGTCCCGGTGGAATAACAGCCTGAACACACAGTCAACAGGCCCAGGACGGGTGGATGGATGAGGAGGATTCAGCTGGAGAAGGACATGAAGGGTAAGGCAGAACATGTGAAATAAATAAACAAATAAACAAACAAACAAATAAATTAATAAATGAATAAGCCACAAAATGTGAAAAACAAGACAGAAAAAAAATCCCATAAAAGATGTAGCAAGATGAAACCTGACAGAGACCTGAGGTGCAAATCTGAGACTGGATTCATCTGGACCTGAACGTCTTGGACCCAAACCTCCAGGACCTGAACCTCCAGGACCCGAACCATGTGGGTGGGGCTGCGGTTCACACATAGTCACTTACGCTGATGTGAAACAAAACTGAAACTGAACATACACTACAAACAAAAAGTTAAGGATATTTTAAAATTTTTGGCCTATTTTTTCTAGTTGGGATTCTTGCACAGCGCTTTTTGCATTTTTGTGTGGGAACTGAATTGAAACACATTTTTTTAATGACCAGACATGTCAAAAATGACCCAAAAAATTGACAAAAAAAATAATTTCCTTAACTTTTTTTTGTAGTGTACTTTCAATGTCCAATTCCTGACTTCTATTCCTCTATTCTACAGCAGATCTGATAAGAAATTTTCACACCTTCTTTCCTGTATCCACTGGACCCCCCCCCCCCCCCCCCCCCCCCCAACACCAACACACACACATACTGCTCTATGGACCCCCCACAAATGCTGGGCCCCATGAATTTGCCCCCCCTTATCAGCGCTCCAGATAATAACCTTCCAACGTCCAAACTGGTTTGAATTCCACCTGTAAAAACACTCGACTTGTGCTGAAAATAACATTTTATTGGTCATAAAAACAGGCAGATTCAACCTCCAGGTGCAACATTCAAGTATAAAATCACCTTCGTGGTTCACATGCACGTCCCTTATTTCATCCTTCCACTGATCGATTCGGCTTCACCTTTATTCAAACTTCAGCTTCTGTTTCAACAA
Source organism: Sphaeramia orbicularis (assembly GCF_902148855.1). Lineage (NCBI taxonomy): Eukaryota > Metazoa > Chordata > Actinopteri > Kurtiformes > Apogonidae > Sphaeramia > Sphaeramia orbicularis. The sequence goes on from NC_043964.1 coordinate 7,030,907, forward strand.
CAATAAATTAACCGCAGAAAATCAACATAGAATCCAATGAAAACACAAAAATACAGCATCACAGAGTCCGTTTCCCCCCCAAAACGTGGGGTCTTTAGGCCCGTTTTCAGACGTTCAGAGAAAGAAAAAGAAAACAAAACCAGCAGAATGAACCGACGTTTGGCATCAACGCACAGTTTTACATAAAAAAAAAAAAAAAAAAACTCCAACTGAAAGGAAATAGATCAATGTTGTTAAAACCAGGTGAGTTCAGGTTCCACATTCAGACCAATATGATATAAAGTAAAAATAATTATACAATAAGCTATAAATAATGACAAATACAAACTTTTATCTGTGTTTTAGTGCAAAAATAACTTAGGAGTAACTTAACATGAAATTATGAAAATATTTACATTTACAAACCATCTTTTCACACAGAAACGTGAATAACCTGAAAAAAACCTTAAATTTCTTTTTTTTTTTTTTAAATCAGCGTAATTGTACCAATATTCTGCCTCAGTTTATAATTAACACGTTTATTACAGATTAGATCTACAAAGGCACTAAACATTTAATAACAGAGAATATTAGTACAATTACATTCAATTTTCTTTAGAGATTTCAGGTTGTTCATATTTGTTTAGATTCTCATTTTATTGTTAAAGGAGAGTTTGTCGGTGTTTCCATGGTAACTATGGAGCCTCTGAACGTCCAAATATGGTCATATCTGATGACCATGAAAAGATGAAGAACTATATTTTACACCAATTATTTCCATGTATTGATCAGATTAGTGGATCAACAGGTATTAAACAGTTTAGATCAGTAGATGGTTTTGGTTTTTGAGGGTTCACTGAAGAAATCCTGGATGGTATGAAACTATCAACTCTCTTCATTTTTCAACTATTTTGCTGATTTTCTCTTCACTTTTAGAATGATTTGTTCACTTTTATGCCATATTTCAAAGTTTTTTTTGGTTCTTTTTGCTTATTCTCATTTTTCATGTTTTTGTACATTTTATCCTATGAATTATTGAGGTAAAATTATATTTTACACCAATTATTGACATGGATTGATAGGATTAGTGGTTCTAAAGTTATTAAACAGTTTAGATCAGTAGATGGTTTTGGTCACTGGTGTACATTTGGGTCTTTAAGGGTTAATAACAGACAGAATATCAGTCCAATTACACTGATTTATATGAAGACATTTCAGATTATTCACATTTTTTTAAAGGATAGTTTAAAAAAAATAGGATGTAATTCTACTTTTTTTCACTAAAACCAGTAGAAAAATGTGAATTTGTCATTATTTATAGGTTTATAGGTTCTTATATAATTATTTTACTTCAGATCATATTGGTCTGAATGTGGAACCTGAACTAAAATCATTAATTGTTAAATTCTTCAGTGTCATTTTTACGCTTCGGGCCCGGTTCTGGCTCAGGGGCCATATGTTGGACACCCCTGGTCTAAATCTTTTGTTCGTTGGTTTTTTACAACGTCGAGCAGCAACAAACAGAAAAGTCAGAGAATGTAAGATGTTGTGCTGACTAAACCCAATTACAGTTTCTATGACAGAGAAAAGAAACCCAGAGATCAAAAGTCGACAAGACGCCGAAAAATAAAGAATTCACATGAAGCTTCAGTTTCTACGACGGTGTTTTAGGGCCGTGTACGAAAATAAAAACACTGTCACTACGAGAAAAAAGTTGAAAAATATTGAGATAAAACTCATAATTTAATGAGAATAAAGTTAAATACAAAAAGAGTCAGAATTTTACCAGAATAAAGTCGCAATTTTATGAGAATAAAGTCACAGTTAGAAAAAAACTCAGAATTTAACGAAAATGTCATACTTTTGTGAGATTAAAGTCATAATATTTCGAGAATAAAGCCATAATTGTACAAGGATAAAGTCGTCATATTTCGAGAATAAAGTTGTAATATTGGGAGAATAAAGTCGTAGTTTCGAAAAAAAAAAAATCATAATTTAACGAAAATGTTGTACGTTTATGAGATTAAAGTCGTCATATTTCGAGATTAAAGCCATAATACTATGAGAAAAACGTCTTAATTTAAAAACAGGTGGAAAAATATCATAATTTAGGAGAACAAAGTCGTAATATGAGAATAAAGTCGTAATTTAAAAAAAAAAAAAATCATAATTTAACAAAAATGTCATACTTTTATGAGATTAATGTTGTTATATTTCGAGAATAAAGCCATAATATTACAAGAATAATGTAATTCAAAAACAGGCGGGAAAAAAATCCTAATTTCCCAGAATAAAGTTGTACTCACTAGTCACATAATGTAGAATTTGGAACATTTTGTGAGGTTCTACTTTCTTTTGGGGTTTACACACAAAGGCCAAATACTGAGCCTATTAGCCCCACCCACTAAATACTGAGCCTATTAGCCCCGCCCACCATCAACACATTAGCATTAGTCGTCCACTGGAACAGAAGTGAAAGTTGCTGCTTTGCTTGTTGCGTTCGCTGTAACTGGAAACTCTGTCATCAACAAGGATTAAGGGTTACAATTTATAAATTATGACTTCTTAATTGCACTATTGTGAAATTATTCTTGAAATATTACAGCTTTAATCTCATAAAAGTACAACATTATTTTCGTTAAGTTATTTTATTTTTTTAAACTATGACTTCATTCTCATACAATTATGACTCTTTTTGTATTTGCTTTATTCTCTTAAAATTCCGGGTTTTTTCTCGATATTTTACGACTTTATTCTTGCAGTGACAGTGTTTTTATTTTCTTATATAATCCCTAAAACATCGTCGTTAGTTTCCCTTTAAAGGCCGTCAACGCGGTGGTTTCAGATCCGAGAATACGTGTAGAATACAACCTGAGGTTTACGATTATCTGGTCAGTTTTTCCATCTGATGTGTCGTGTGTTTCTATAAATGTGTTAAATGTACGTTTTTTGTTGTGTTTTTTTGTCGTCATTTACACAACAGTCAAGTTTTCATCCAAATGAATCTGGGTCAATGTTCATATTCATATAAAACTGCATTTGTGTGAATATTTAGAGCAGGTTGGACGTAAAAACCTGAGTCTGGATCAAACCTGGTCTTCATTAGTTCCATCAACGTTTGCATCAAATGCGACGTTTGTGTTTCGTTTTTGTCATAATCGTCGTTTATCAAACATTTCTACACATGAAAATCCAAAAAACAGCTTTACATTCACCTGTTCATGTGAAAAGGAATAATAATAACAAAAAATATAATAATAATAATAGTAATAATAATAATAATAATAATAATAATAATCGTGGAAATGGGAAAATCCTAGTGTAAAGTCAGTGAACTTCAGCCTCTTTAAATGGAGAAAACGTCTTCTTCTTCTGCTGTTTTATAGATGTAGTGTCGCCGACAGCGCCACCTTCAGACCCACTTTATTCAAACACGTTCACAGAAACGCACGTTTGTCTCATTTCAACATTTCGCTTCAGTTTCTTTTGTTATTTTATGGAAACAGGTGTTGACTATGTTTACATGCATCTGTTTATGCGACTTATTCCATAAACGAATATTCCACGAACATTCCTGTTGATATGCAGCCATTTACGATGTACGATTGTGACTTTTGTCCCCTAAATTCAAACTTTTTTCTTGAGCTGTTGTGACTTTTTGGTTGGATTCAGACTTTTGTCGCTTAGATTTTTTTAAACCAAAATTGTGACTTTGATAACTTTTTTTCTTCATCAATGATGACTTTTGTCATAAAATTGTGACTTTTTTCCAAGTACATTGACTTTTCTTTCCGATTCCAATTTTTTTCTTGCACAATTGTGACTTTTTCTCCTAAATTCCAACTTTTTTCTTCCAGTCATGACGTTTTGCTCAGATTCAGACTCTTTTCAGTTAGATTTTTCCCTACAATTGTGACTGACGATGACTTTTTCTTAAGCAATGATGACTTTTGTTCCATAAAATTACAACTTTTTCCAAGCACAATGACTTTTCTTTCAGATTCCATTTTTCCTTGTATGATTGTGACTTTTTTCCTAAATTCCAACTTTTTTCTTCCACAGTTACAACTTTTTGCTCAGATTCAGACCTTTTTCAGTTTGATTTTTCCAAAAAATTATGACTTTTTTTTTTTTTTTTTTTTTTTTTAGCACAATGACTTTTCTTTCAGGTTCAGACTTTTTTCTTGTATAGTGATGACTTTTTCTGTTAGATTACAGCTTTTTGTGAACAATTAGGACTGGCCGACAGTGGAATATTCATGTGCATGTAAACACGGTCGGTCAAAGTGCAGGCTCGTGGGTCAGTTCAACAGTACATTAAAACCAGATGCCGACTGGTTTCCAGGCACTAACTCCATCCGTCACCGAACCGTTGGATCGTGGCGACTTTCTGGACTTGGGTTCTTGTCATCAAAAACAGCAGCAGTGAATCCATCCATCAACAGGATCTGGATCATCAACGAGGAGTCGGACTGGATCACATGGTTCTACCTCAGGAGAGTTTTTAACAAAGAAATGTCACTTTTGACTGTTTGGTTTGTGAACGTCCAGTTTATAGTGAGTTTAAGTCACTTTTAATCATTTTGTGATTTTTAACCGACAGTTAAAAATCACAAAAACTAAAATGCAGAGATTTTTACTTCAAAACCTGTGAAACATGAAGATTAAAGACCAGTGAAAAGACCTGAACCAGGGCTGAAGTGGATTAAACCAGTAAAATAATAGAAACACAACCCAAAAAACCACTAATATAACTAATGACAACTTCTGTGGGAAAGTAAAATGACATTCACTTTTACAAACTGTCCTTTAAAACAATGTGAATAACATGAACCTGAAATTTCTAAAGAAAAATCAGTGTATTTTTAACAATATTCTGCCTCAGTTTATCATTTATACATGTTCATTCTAACGTGCAGATCTCAGCAGATCTACAAATACACAAAATATTTAATAGCAGACAGAATATTGGTCCAGTTATACTGATTGATATGAAGACATTTCAGATTATTCACATTTTTTAAAGGATGGTTTAAAAAACTAGAATGTAATTTTACTTTTTTACACTAAAACAAATAGAAAAAGTTGTATTTGTCATTATTTTTATGTTATTTTGTTCTTATTTAACCTGGTTCTGATCCACTTTAGATCATATTGGTCTGAATGTGAAACCTAAACTGTAATAATTGTTAATATCTTCAGTCTAATTCTTCATCCCATGGACTGGATCAGACCCTTTGGCGGCCGGTTTTGGCCGACGGGCCGTATGTTCGACACCCATGACTTAAACAGATTCATCAGAAACAGATGATGTGATGTGATAAGATATTTGTCATGATTATGTTTCCTTTTGTGTATAATTGTCTGAATATGAGCGTTGTTGTGTTGTTGTTCAGAATGACTCGTTTCTGTCATGTTTCTTCTTCTTTTATTTGTTTTATTCTAACGTTTCGGTCCATTATGATCCTTAAATACGGACCAGAGTTTCATCTGTATGACTATTTTTTTTAGTGAACCAGTGACAGAAGTTAAAAAAAAAAAAAGCTAGAAAAAAAGTGTTTTGCTCAAACCAAAAGGCCTTAAATATCAGCCCATTTCTGATCATAAATCCAGTTGTAATCTCCAGGTTGACCAGCAGATGTCACTGTTAGTGGATGGATTCACTGCAGCTGTTTGAACCCAGGTCATGTAATTAATGGTTCAAGTGTGTGTGTGTGCGTGTGTGGGTGTGTGTGTGTTTTTTTGGCTTTTAACGTGCACGTATCCATCACAGTAGTGGAATCAGGTCAATGCCACGTGCATGAGCATCAGTTTGTCCTTTAACCTGCAGACTGCCTCCTCCTCGTCCGCACCCAATCAAATGCTGTCGTAATCCGACTCCCGCCGCCGGGACTCGGCCGCCCACTCGGCCACGAAGAAGGTCATGGTCCCGAGGAACCCGACCAGAACCAGGATGAGCAGCTGCCAGTGGAGGAGCAGGAAGTTACTGTAGGAGAATGCCACGGCAGCCATGATGGACTGAGGAGGAGGAAAGAGAAGGAGAAGAATGAGAAGAAGAAGGAGAAGAAGAAGGAGAAAGAGAAGGAGAAGAAGAAGAGGAAGGAGAAGGAGAAGAAGAAGGAGAAGAAGAAGGAGAAAGAGAAGGAGAAGAAGAAGAGGAAGGAGAAGGAGAAGAAGAAGGAGAGGAAGGAGAAGAAGAAGAGGAAGGAGGAGAGAGAGGAGGAGGAGAAGAAGAAGAAGAACACAAGGTTTCAAAGACAACCATTAGAAATAGAACACAAACTGGTCTCATGTGACGTCTGTGGTGGTCATGTGACATCTGTGGTGGTCATGTGATGTCTGTGGTGGTCATGTGATGTCTGTGGTGGTCATGTAACATTTCTGACCTGGATGAACTTGAAGACGGCGAAGGCGGGGGCGCTGTCATCTTTGAACATGAAGCCGATGATGCTGAGGAGCTGAGTGTTGAAGCAGCTGTCGCCCAAACCCAACAGGAAACTACACAACAAGGCCACGCCCAGGCTGAGGACACACAAACAGACACAATGATCAACAAACATACAAACAAACACACAAACGATAAAGACACAAATGAACAACAAACACACGAACAACAAATACGCAAACAACAAACAAAAAGATACACACAACAAACACACACAACAAACACACAAACAACAAACACAAACAACAAATACACAAACAACATACACGCAAACAACAAACACACAACCATACACACAAACGAACAACAAACACACAAACATAGACATAAACACACACACAACGAACCAAAAATACACACACAGACACAAATACAATATGAAAAGATGTAAGAACAGACATTGGTCTTAAAATGTGGTTAAATTCCTGCTGAAATCCAGAGGTTAATATTAGAATAACAGGTGATAAATCAGTTTAAACTGGCTTTTAAAGGGTTAAATCCACATGGTTTGACGTTTCATTTTGTCTTATTTGAATATTTGTGAAAAAAAAGACAAAAAAAAAAAAAGAAAAAAAAAACCTTCCAGTTCATCTACTGATCAGATCGGATCACAGTTAATTATCTTATTTGGATCAGTCTACTTCCTGGACTGTCTGGGGTCGTCATGACACCAGGGGTTGAGGCCCCACCCCTCCTCCTGCTTCCTTGCTGTGTGTTTTTTTGGGGGGTGTGGCCATCGTACTTGGGTTGCATGAAGGCCCGAGCGTCTGTTTCCTGTTTGGGGGCGTCGCTGGCGATGTTGAGGAAAATCAGGTAGAAGGCAACGAAGTGGATGACGAGTCCGAACAGAACCACCGGGTTACGGCCGAAACGGTTGCACTTGTTCAACATCCCAAAGACGCCCCCTCCTGGATGGAAGAGGAAGGATGGGGCACCATGAGTTAGACGGAGAAGGCGGAGACTCGTACGACAGCCAATCAGAAACAGGTGAAAAATACAGAAATAATACGAACGGGAAACATTTACAGAAGATTAGATGCTCATTTAACTTAATTAAACATTCATCAGCCTGTAAAAAGAGTTTATATATTTTCATTCACTGTTTTATTGTATATTTATCTTTTTTTTTCCACTTTAAAGAAAATATCAAGTTGTTTTTTTTTACACATTAATTATGCTTTCTCTCAGATTTCTGATTTAAATATCAGACAATTTTACGTTCTATAAGTTTAGTTTAGATTTTATTGATCCCTCAGAAAATTCATGTTCCAGTATCAGAACAAAACAAAATGTACAAATACAACAAATATTACAAGAAAATACTACTACTACTACTACCACCACCACCACTACCACTACTAATAATAATAATAACAATAATAACTATAGAACCAGTAGTTAAAAAGAAACAAACAGGCAATTCCATATTAGAAAGTACTAGTAGAAATAATAAAGTACTTATGTAATAATGTATTGTAATATTAATTATATATATAAATATTTTAATAAACACATGGTAAAAATTATGAGTGACAGTAGTAATGTTGTAACAACAAAGTAATGAGTAATATAAGTCATAAGTAATAGTAATATAATAATAATAACAATAATAATTTCTTGTAAATTTATTACTTTAATCTCTTTTTTAAGCATAAATTTATACTTCCATAATCTCAGTTTCTCATTATTTCTCATCATCTCATTATTTCTTGTCCATTTATGACTTGAATTTCATCAGGTAATAAAAAAGACTTTACAAACCCCTTAAATATTCTGTTTTTTTGTCATAGATTTGAGGTTTTTCAGGTGAATTTTCCACTTTAAACAGAACATCCAGTTTTTCTTCATCTTTTTCTTCTTTAGGACATTAATCTAATCTTTAACCACAGAATAGGACTTTTTTTCTCATGAGTTTGTGAGTTTTTAATTGTAAATCCATGACTTTTTTTCCAACAGATAAACTAATCACTTTATAATATTCTTGTAAATGTATCCCTTTAATCTCATAGAAAACAAGAGGTTTATTCTTAAAACTATACAAGTTTTTATTCTCAGAGAACATTCAAAGGTTTAGTACATTTGTGATTGATCTCAGAATAAGTCAGATCAGCTTTTTGTCATTTTTTTCCTCATGAATTCATCGTTTTTATCTCAGATGACTTCAGAGTATCATCTATTAAGAGTCAGTTCTACATGTAAAGTGCCATGAAATAACTTTTATGATTTGATGAGATATAAATAAAATGTGACTGATTGAATTTGAAGTTGTTTTCTTGTCATTTGTGTGATTTTTCCTCGTTAATATCTCTTCATATTTGAATTTTTCTTGTAAATTTCCGTCTTTATTCCTGCAGATGTGTTTTTTTTTTCCCCTCTCAGATTATCAACCCCCTTCGCCGCCGCCGTTTCGTCTCTGCCCCCAGACTCACCCAGGATCTCTCCAACTCCGATGCAGATCCCCGAGATGCCGATCAGACTCTTGGCATCCTGTCCGAACTGCGTCATGGCGCCGATGCAGGTTCCGTAGACACCGCTGTAGAAGGTCAGTTCCAGACCTGAGACGCACACAGTGACCTCACATTAACCCGGGACCTTCTGACCCCGCCCCCCCGCCCAGAGCCATAGAGAGAGAGAGAGAGTTACGACACGCTTCAATGTCGCCACTACGGTGATCAGGTGGTTCATGTAAGCCTCAATAGTGCCAAACAAACGGAGCACTGTCCTGTTCTTCTATTGGACAGACAGCAGTGAGTGGGTTATTAAATGATAATACACAAATAAAACACACACTAGTCTGTTTACAACCGTTGTGTCTCTACTGTATGCGTGTTAGTGTCAGTTGTGTTTTTCAGTTGTGTGGTGGACCACTGATAGGACTGACATTAGTTCTGTCAACAGGTTTACATTTAGTTAGAGGTTTACAGAAGGAACACAGGACGAAAAAAAACAAAAACACTGACAGGTAACGTTAATAAATGACAAATAGAATAAAATAAGTGTCAGAGTAGACCCATATTTGTACCCACAGTAAATTACACTAATGATCACATGACCTCAGCTGACAAACTGAACCCAGCACCACCAGGTTCAGCAAAACAACTAAAATAAAACCCACTGAGAACCACATTTGGACTAACAGTACCTTACCTTAGAAACTCCATCATTTGCATTTACATTTACATTTGTGCATTTGGCAGACGCTTTTTTCCAGAGTGACTTACAGGGGAAGATTAACAATTAAGCACTCTCTCTACTTCTTTTGTAAAGCACTTTAAAACAACCAAGTGCTGTACAGAAGAATAAATAAAAGCAAAAATAAAAGAATAAAATACAAGAATTGATTAAAAACATAAAACAGCTGTGCAATTAACGACGGTATCGTACAGAAGAATAACAAAGCAAAATGATAGAATAAAATACAGGAATAGATTAAAAAAAGGATTTTTGAGTTACTTACGGGATCTGACAGAGGAGTTCAGGATCGGTTGAAGGATGGGGTGGGGGTTATAAATTAAACTTCATCCCGCTCCTTTTTGAATGTTGGACTTTCTTTTATATAATCCTTTTGTTGTTTGGTTTTAATGCTAATTCTAAATAAATAAATAAACAAGCAAACTATTAGCCCTGTCTCCAGAATCCTAAAGGAGGTCCATGATTCATCCGTCATTTTTTACAGTGGGAGTGTATGGAAGGGTCGTAACTCAGTTTTCTCTACCGCTGTGACCCCGCCCACCTACTCCTCTTCCTCCTCCCTCCACCCACCTGTGTATGCGATGCAGATGCTCAGCAGCAGCATCTCCTTGGTGACGAACAGTTTACAGGCTTTTACTGGAGACGATAAAGCACCATTAGTGAAAAGGACAGACAACAGGACGGTTTATGACGACAGAGGCGGAAAAACTCACTGAAAGCGTCCAGAGCTTGTGAACAGAGTCCAGGTTGAGGAGAACTGCAGAAAAAACACGACAATAATCAGCTGACAAAGACAAACTAGTTCTAACTGGGTCATAACGAAGGCTACGTTCAGGCACAACTCAGATTTTTCGGTGAAATCTGATTTTCTTTTGTGCCCCTGGATGAAGTGGGTCATGTGACTGATGTGGGTCATGTGACTGACACTCACCTGACCACGGAGTCGCTGTCTGACTCCCCCTGCAGTAATGCCTCTGTGGCCTCAGAAGAAGCGGACTCAGCGTCGGGTTTTCGGATCAGAAAGAACAGGAAACATCCGACCAGGCTGATGACGGTGAGTGAGATGAACACCGTCTGTCTGTCTTTGTCTGAGACACCAAACACCGGTTACAAAACAGAAAAGATAAACGACCGCCGTGAAAAAGATCAACACGAAACAGTACCTGTGATGTGGACGTGTCCATGCCAGGCACAGTAGACGTACAGATTCCCAAAGAATAAACTACAGAGACAAGGAAACGATAAGGGGGCGGAGTCAAGGGAAGGTTCACATCTGGTCAAAAACATTAAATGATAATAATCTACACCAAACTTATATTTTGGGTCGGTAATTAGTTATATTTTCAGGAAAATGTATTTTGAAATGAGAAAAAAATGTGAGTAGTTTTGTGAGTGTGAATGTTTGTAAAGTGATCCAGTTTAGTGCCGTCATTCTTGATTCATTTTATAAACTCTATGAATAAACTACATTTATTCCAAATACATTGATATTTGACTATTATATTATTTATGTCATATTCTAAACACACAATGTTCTAAATAAATAAATGCCTATGGGTGCTTCTGTGAAACTGGGTTTATTTTAGTATCTGTCACTTTTCCATCTTTTTAGACTCAATAATAAAAGGTAAATGTAGACATATTTCCCCCCAGGATGGACCTAATGATGACCTCAGATAAATGCACAAAAAAATACAATATCTTCTTACTCTGAGCCATGCCATAATAACTTTAGAATTTTGGAAAAAAAATAGACGTTAATGTTTTGTCCATCTGTGATGCAGTAGTTTTAGATATTTTTCATTTAAAAATATTTAAACTAAATGTTTCCCTTTGAGTCTGTTTCAGATGGACTCTAGACCTTTACAATTATGCGGAATATTTGTCTGAAACTGGTCTGGTTCAACAGTGATGAATCAAACAGTAGTGGGCGGTCCATGTGTGAGCCCGCCCTTGGACATGAGAGGACAGACTGTGGAGGACGTGCATGTCCAGTCAGAGGACACCTTCACCTAAACTGCAGCAGAGCCCAGAATATTCCACTGTTTCTACCGATGGTGCTGTCGCTGGAGTTGATGGCAAGAACGTTTCCCTGAGCCGTCCACAAAACTGCAAAAACACACAAAAAAAATAACACAAAATGGAAACAAACAAGAAGAAAAGTATGAGCAAATCATCAAATGAGTCCAGTTTTCAATGATCATCAGCCTTTAACCTAAACTCGTGTTAGTTCAGGTTCCACATTCAGACCAAATTTAAGACATTTAAGAACAATGTTCTGCCTCAGTTTATCATTTATACATGTTCATTTAACGTACAGATACAGTGGATCTACAAATACACACATTTAATAACAGACAGAATAATGGTACAATTACACTGATTTTTCTTGGGTTGTTCAAAGGTTATTTGTATTTTTGAGAATGTAAAAAAATGTCATAATTTAATTTTACTTTTGTGAAGACAAAAATGTGGCGTTCTCATCATTAGTCAGTTTTTATGGTGTTCCTTTATTGGTCTGTCGTATGCGGAGCCTGACAGACCGGTCTGACCACCCTGTACTCCACCAGAGTCCAGATCCACTGGTCTCACCTGCTGCTCCGATTCCCACCAGCACCGAGGCCGTGTAGAAGGTCCAGGTGTACGGGTAGATGAACATGGCAATGTAGCCACTGTGGACAAAGACCACAACACACATCTGACAACAGGGTCCACATGGGGGCCATAAGGGGTCCGCATGGGTCCACATGGTGTACGCATGGGTCCACATCGGTCCGTATGGGTCTGTTACCTGTAGAGGAGTCCGCTGAAGAACATGGACAGCTGAGGTCCAATCACAGCCACCACTGAAGGAGCAATGAGGTTGGAGGCAGAGAAGACACTGTAGATGATGGCAAGGCTGAGGAGGACAAACCAAGAAACAAACTGAAACACAATGTGGAAAAACACACACAACACAAAAACAAACACACACACAAACAAATAAACACAACACAAAAACAAACACACACACACACACACACACAAACAAACACAACACATACACACACACAACACACACACAAACACAACACACGCATACAACATACATACTCACACACAAACACACCACACACCGATATATACACACACACAAACACAACACACACACACAAACACAATATATACACACGACACACATACAAACGCACACACAAACACAACATATACACATACACACCTCGGCATACCAACCATGACAGTAATAATAAAACCTGCTTGATGAGTCACAGTGATGCATTCTGGGAGTGTCTCTTTCCTACTGTGACTTATTACTCACTTCCCTCCTGGTTTTAGTGGTGAATTCATGTAAATAATTGTATATAATAGTGATCGTGTTGTTTTGAAGTGTTCTACCAGTGTGTTTTAATGTGTTTTTGTTGAGTTTTGCTGGGTTTTTTTGCCCCTATTATCACTGTTTATATCTGTATTTTTCCAGTTTGTATGGTTTATTGATAGTTGTATTTTATCTGCAAATTCTATAAATGTATGTAAATGACAGAAAGTGAACACAAACTAACACACAGGCTAAAAATGACTAGAAATAACTAAAAATAATAAGAACAACATGGACACAGAATGATCTAGACAAACTCAAATGTATGAATACATGGAAAATAGATGAAAATTTATTACTATAATCTTATAAAGTTTCATTATCAACATTTGAAGTGGTTTTTCACAATAAATATGACAAAAATTCAGGTCTGTTTTTTACTATAACACATTGTTTTAAGCATTTATTCCATATAATAATGATAATTAATGGACAGATACTGAAAGGTAAGTTCTTCTTGAAAAAAGGTGCAAAAGAATTGTTGAAAAACATACATTTTCTGACACTTTTATTACAAAAACAACATAAATAAATCCAGTCCTGTTATAAAGGGAGTCCTTAAAGGGTTAAGTCCCTACATTAAGGTCATACCAGATGTTTCCTGACACACTGAGTAAACATTGTTCTCTAAAACCTCAGATTTAATTACACCTCTGGCCGTTTAATCTAATTACATAAGGTGCCATCAGGTCTGTGTTGGAAAAGCACTGAAACCACTTTACCTCGTGTATCCCGTCCCATTGAACTCCGCACTGTGAAAGTTCTCCAGAACTGTTTGCTGTGGAGAAAAAAAACAGAACCTTAAAGCTTTGGTTTTGTTTGGCGGTGATGGACATGGGTTCCTCGTCAACGAAACTGGACTGACCTCGATGTTTCCACATGTTTGGAAGGCGGTGAACATGAACATGAAGCCGAAGCCCAGGATGATGATATTCAGCAGCTTCTTCCCCTCTGGACTCATTCTGGGGGATATTTCCTATTTGTGTGAGGAAGTAAAAGCTAAGAATGTGCTGTAGTCGTCTGAAAATAAAAAACAATGAGAAGAAGTGTTATTACAAGAGTTAAAATCCAACAGAAACATGTCAATTTATTAACTTTAGCTAAAATCATGTTGTTTAATAGAATAATATTGCATTCATTTCACCAGTGCTGATATAATATTTACATAATTTTCTTTTCATCATGTCTTTTACTGACTCCAGTTTCATCCATTACTTTATTTCTGCCTCCTTGCATCTTTCATTTCAGATCATTTAATACCGCAAATAACCAGTTTCTTCAGCTTTCATTCAAATTAAACTTTAAATCAACTAGAATTTCACATTTCTCACTTGTTCTGTCAAACTTAAAATCTCTGAATGAAAACTTTCATTTGATTCACCTCAATCCAAACTCCATGTAAAAAGCGCTGTTTTATGACAAACTCGTGGCCTTTTTACAACGTTTAGGACTATCATAAAACCCAAACACTTCTTATAATTCCTGTGTGCTATCAGAGTATTTCGGCTCAGAAAAAAACACCATCAGATGCAGTTTTACTTTAATTAAACCTCAACTTCAACAATTGCTTTCATTGTGCGTCAACACCCAGGTTCATGCGTTTACAATATCAAGTAACAGCCAAAATTCACAATAAAAGTTAGATTAAGCGTTTTTACTGGATTAATTATGAGCCGAAGTATACATTAGATCCCCTTGATTAGTGTCAGATATAAATACGTGTTCTATTAAATAATTACTTCCGGTTTTAAGCAATTAAATATAAAATGATGAACTTTTATAATGAGAGTTCATCTAAGCAAAGAAAATGAAATGTTAGGAAAACAGCATCTTATATGTCATTAGTAAAGACAGATATGGGTGTATTTTTGTATGTGCAGCGTTGAAATGAATACAACATTTGCGTTTTTAACACATAAATCAACTTACCAGCGGTGTTGAAGCTGCTAATGTTTGCTAGCTTTCCTCTCCGTTCGGTTTCAGTGCGTTAACGGAGACATAGTTAGCATTAGCTCTGTGTCCGATTCCGACAGCTTAAAGTAACTTTAACATGCTGGTTTCCGACGCGACAAAAAGATACTTAGTGGTACTTTCACCTCACCGGGCAGAACGACTCGCCTGGAGCTAGAAAAAGCTGTCATGTGAATAGCTCAGCTGACCGGAGACGCTATCTCATGTTAGCATAGCACCGTCGATCTACAAAAGCTGTGACAGTGGAGGAGCGTTAAAGGCGCATGCGCAATACCCGATCCACGTTTGTGTTATCTACTCATGAAAAAAAAAAAAAAAACAACAAAGTGCTATACTTCCGGGATCGTGTTTTTCTATTATTTTTATTTTAATAATGGTTACCTAAATTTTATAGCTTTTTTGGTCCTTCATATTTATAAAATAAACTGTATTAAATAACACGTTAAAATTTTATATATATTTGGAATTTGACTTTTGGGGGAATTTATTCTGCTTAATTTGTAAAACTTTCTAATTTTTTTATAAACGGGTCATTTATGTCATGGGCTCTTAGATATGATTTTAGTAACAACTTTAGCATTTTCCACAAGAACAAGTGACTTTTATACAATAAATGGTGTCATTATGGAGTTATTCTCATCACTATGAATCATCCATAGAAAATTTTCTCAATGTATAACCTGGTTAATCTCTGTTTATTAATTTAAACTCTGGATTTTTCTGAGAAAATCATATATTTTCCTATATTTAATTCACTGATCATGTAGATGTTCATTATAGTGAAATAATAAATTCAAAGGTAATTACATCAAAACAAAGAAAACTGAAGAAAAACTGTCTTTTTCAGTCCAATCTGTCATTAACTGAACATAAACCCAGTGTGTCCACCCAATGTCATTGATCCAACTCCATGGGTTTTACTGGTCAATCAATGTTGCAGAAGACGACATTGTTGCCATGGTAACTACAGAGCCTTTGAACGTCCAAACGGGTCATATCTGACCAGTTATAATTATTATTTATGATTTATCATTATTGTTCAGCACAAATGCTCCAGTCGTTCATTTTCTTTTCCTTGTCTTTTAAAATCTTTTCATTGCAAATTATTTATATTTCTGTATATTTTTATGTTCACTGGATTTATTTACGTTTCATCAAATAAAATGACATGATCCTAAAATACCCCAAGTCTTTATTAACTGATGTGATTTTCCCAAACTCACCACATTATGAATCTATGAATAGAAAGAACATGAGGATAAATGTTCTGATCCTTTGTTTGAAGACATTCAGTCCTGAAACGAAGCTTTTATTCTGACGTTCATTCATAAATCAATAAATGTGAGAAAATCTGTTAAAATCTCCAAATCACATAGTTTGTACTCAAGGTTTTCCTGTTACACATCATCAGTTAATGATTTATCAACTTATTCATTCAAAATGACTTATTTATTCAACTGATGAGTCACTAATTCCATCAGTTTTATCAATAAAAGGGTGAGTACTGCTTCCATAGAACTCAGCTTCTGTCAGAAACAAAACACATCCAGGTTTTGTGCATTTAATGGATTAATGAGACACAGTAAACATGACATAAACCTGATCTGACGATAACATGTACAAATGAGTCGATAAAAACACGCATCAGTCAAATCTTTGGATCTCAGACCAATTAGTCTTTATTTAATTCAACTTGTTATAAATTGAAGTTTCAAAAAACAAGAGATTGAAGAATATGGGGTTTATCAGAGATGGAGGTGAAATGTAGATGTGATCTGAAGCAACAGGAAAACAGGACATAAAACATGTAGGTAGGTTTAGTTTGGGTTGAGCAGATCCAGTCACAAAAACACGTCCAACTGAATATTAACCCTCTGGTGTCACAGATGTCCTTTAATCACCTAAAGTATGTAATGTACACAATACAGTGGTAATGTCAGAATGGTTTTATACAGTTTAAGTTTTAAATAAAATGTATTTCATCAACTTGAGCCATAAATAAAAATATCAAATACTCAATAACTGTTACATTTTAACCCTTTAAATGACGTGTTCATAACAGAAACAAACTATATTTTTTGATGCAAAAAATACTTAAAACATTTTTTTTTCAATATTCTACAAAAATTTACTGTTTTATTAGTTGTTTATTTTTCCTCCTGCCATATGTCAGTGATTAACACCAACATTGGTTCATATTATTATTATGTTTTGTGCTTGGTCAAATGATCTGAAATGAAGAGAACAATCATGAAAATTAATAATAATAATAATAATAATAATAATAATAATAATAATAATAATAATAATAAAACCCACAAGCGGTGTTAAGGCCCTCGCCCTCCTGTCTCCCTATGCGACCACCGAGGCCACCGAATGTGAACGGACACCATATTGTACGCTTGATCCGACATTCTGCGAGATTTACACACTTTAATACTTCTGAAAACAACGCTTCATCGTGAGCTCGTCACAGCCACGCCCAACATTTGATCAAAAATGTAATTTATTACTTTTGATCACAAATGTGTGTAGGTGATTTTCACCAAGTTTGGTCCAAATTGGATGTAAATCCTAGGAGGAGATGATGAAAGTATGAGGGGTGGGACTCTGACAAAAACCCATTCATTTCTATGGCACAGTTTTGGTGTTGTCATGGCCGGGTTTTGCCCAATCAACATCGAGTAAACCTTTAAGCTCCGCCCAGGAGTTTTCGGGGGCCGTCTGGAGTACCAACCCTGAAGCGGGGTCTCAGTTGTTGTTCGCAGAGTTCAGATCTGCAAAATCTGTGAGTGCAGTCTGAGTAAGAATGGCCCCAGAGAACGGACGTCCGAAAAACGTAAGTCTGTTTCAGTTGACAGCAAAACCAAATGCATCTTGGGATATTTGCAACCAAGTCCACATGACACCACAGGGGACGCTGGGACACTGTGGTGGTGGTGGGGGGGTGTTTGTCTGTCTGTTAGCATGGTAACTCAAAAAGTTATGGAAGGATTTTGATGAAATTTTCAGGAAATGTTAAAACTGGCACAAGGAAGAAATGATTAAATTTTGGTGCTGATCGTTTGGGGCAGCTGATCTGCCTTAGCGGAGGTCTGCACTCTTTGGGCCGGATTTATTAAAGGTTTGCACGTGTAAAAACGTGCACAAACTTGACTGTGCATGCAATAACATGTTGAAGCTTATCTACTAACAGGGCGCTAAGGTTTGCACCTCTCAAATGGGCAAAATAGCTTCTGCAACCCATTTAGCGTGTTTGCCCTGATGCAATATGGGCGTTTCTGCCAGAAGGGGCAAAATTATTGGGAGGAATAGATGCAAATATTTATTTAGCGCGTGCAATGTGATTTACCAAACCTGAAACTGATTGCGGTGGCTGATTTTGCGTCTATATTTAGCGTGTGTGAGAGGCAGGTTTTAACTGGCACAGCTTTGCACAAAACTGGCTGTAGGTGTTATAGTGAGGAGGAGGCATAGGCATAACCAAAGGGAAGGCAGAGAACCAATCTGTTCTTTTCACATCAACATTTTTGGAATGACGGAAGACAAAAAATTATAATTTGAGACATATGGCCCCCCACTTTATGGGCCTGCCCCCCACGCCTGCTTCCACCAGTGGGACATCACCATTAGACCAGGACCGACTACTGAGAGACGTCTCCCTCTCTCGCGCACCGCGCACACACACGCAAGCGAGACTGAATGGGATGGGTTCTAGCTCTGCACAGCTCTCACACACACACACACACGCACACACACACACACACACACACACACATACACACACACAGTGCTATCCACGGTGTTGTGACTGGGCTTCTGAACCTTCTATACAAACACTGATGTGGAGCATTTTCTCTCATGCCCACGGACTTTAAAGTTTTCATTCACCATGCAGAGCGACATAAAGAGAGAAGGTATTTATTTCACTAATAACACACTTCACCACTGATAAACGGCAACAGGGAAATGCCCATCCACTCCTCTGTGTGGAAAAACAGCATATTTATAAGTGCTGGCATATCCCAGAGCAGTTTTTACAGCGTACTGTCTCCATGATGACAACCAGTAGCGCACGCAAAATCCTCATTTAATTAAGGCGGTCTCCAAGACTTTGCGCCTGTTGTCATTTGCGCAGGCAGTCTTAATTGATCACCCCTGACAATAGCACGTACATATTTTAGCACGAGCAAGCACATTTGCGCCTTTTGTCTGCTTTTCTAGCTCTGTGTAAGTATCACTATCAAACATTATGTCAAAGGCAAATGTTCGTGCTCCCCCTGGTTTTTGATGGTAATGTCCGTCGCATTCCTTTCCCCCTGCTTGGGAGGGGTGCACTACCTATGCAACATACATAAGCTCCATCAGACCCACTCCCCCCTGCTCAAGTTGAGCGCTATAACACACAACCCAACCCCCCACCCCCCCGAGGAGGAGGAGGTGGCAGGAGGCTCATGATGATGGAAAGAGGCGTTCGTTCAAAAATGGTTGAGAAACACAGCTCTAAGGTTGACCCCATGAAGGTTCCTCTCATTTAATCCGTGGGGGCGGTTCCTGCAATGGAGACACGCCCCAATGGCCACGCCCCCATAAAAGTGGCACAGGTTCCTGCGGTGGAAATGTGCCTTTTGTTACCATAGCAACCAGTCTACATTGCACGTAAACGTTGTAGAAACCTTCTGTTGAACGTTGACGAATGTGCGTTTTCGTCCTGTTTTCAGATCATCTGAGTCTTTACCGGTTTCCTTTTTTTTTTATCTCATGTGGATCTTCATGTGCGTCTGAACGTTACTTTTATGTCTAAAATTCTTCTTACAAACCGGACAGCTGAACGGTTTCTCTCCCGTGTGAACCCTCATGTGACGCTCCAAACTCGACTTCTGGGTAAAGGACGCATCGCAAACGTCGCATCCGAAGGGTTTCTCTCCTGTGTGAACCCTCATGTGACAGAGGAGGTTGGACTTGTCGGAGAACCTGGAGCCACAGACTTTGCAGCTGAAGGGCTGTTCTCCGGTGTGGACGCGCAGGTGTTTGTCCAGGTTGGATTTGACTGTGAACCTTTTCCCACACTCCAAACAGCAGAAGGGTTTGTGTCCAGTGTGGATCCTCATGTGCGTGTCCAGGTGGGACCTTTTACTGAACGTGTTCCCGCACTGAAGGCATCGGTGCTGCTTGGTTTTACCTTCAACGTCTCCATCGGTGAAGTCATTGTGTTTCCTGTTTCTGTTTTTCATCCGATGCAACGTTGCTTTGTCTCCTGTAAAGTCTGTGTGTTTCTCCACAGAACCCTGAGCGTCGAAGGTGTTTCTCCTCTCGTACGTGGACCGTATCCGTCCTGAGTTTGCAGTGGTTCTTCGTTTCTTGTCTGGTTCTGGCTCTGCTCGTCCACAGTCGTCTCCGTCTGATTCCGTTTCCGTCTGTTCGTACGAGCTGTCGGAGGATTCAGACTCGCTGCTCTCCGCCCAGTCTTTGCTGTCCTCAGTGTCCTCAGAGTCTTCGGTCTGGGTTGGAAAAAGCCCATGTGGACGGAAGCTCCTCCCTGGTTTTGGTTCTGGTTCTCCACAGTCCCCTCCATCTGGTTCCTCTCGGCTCTCCTCAGTCTGTCTTTGATGACGTCGTGAGAACTGAGCTTTGTCTTCATCGTCTTCATTTTCCAGACTTTGACGGATCCACAGTTCCTCGTGTTCCTCTTTAATGGGTGAAGGTTCTGGATCATCCCGGTCTGGACCGGGGTTCTGGTTCTGATGCTCTGCTTTAACCATCACCACCTGAATGTAGCCAGGACCACCTAAAAAACACAGACAAGCATATGAAAACAGGAAACTCATTTATGTTCTACTAGTGCGTTGACCCGTGTGGATCCACGGGTTCTAGATGTGGTCGTTTTTCTGCTGTTGTGTATTCGTTCATGTTGTTCCACATTTGTCCAGCAGTCACCGCCAAAGTATTCTGGACATAGCAACGGGATTATAAAACTATTGGATTAAAAATGACTAATATCTGACAAAATACTGGTGTAGGAGTAGGGCTGTGTATTGGCAAGAATCTGGCAATACGATACAAATCATAAAACTAGGATCACAATACGATATATCACGATATTTGCTGTTGTTTTTAATTGTACGGCTTTTTATGTTTTTAATCGATTCTTGTATTTTATTCTTTTATCTATTCTTCTATTCTTCTTACTCTGTTATTTTGGTTTTTTATTTATTTTTCTGTACCGCAGTTTGGTCCACTGTGGTTGTTTTTAAAATGCTTTACAAATAAAGTTGGATTGGATTGGATATATCATGATATTGTTACGAAGCTAATTTTTTGTTTGTTTCTTTTTTTTTTAATGATTATTTCCTCAAAGAATTGAATTACAGCAGAAATATGCACAAATACTAAACACATTTTTATTTGATCAAAACAGGATCTGATGCTATATCACAAAATATTCCTGTGTTTAAACTGAAATTCTGTTTTACAGACATTACAGTTTCAGATTCTGTTCAAATGTTCATATTCTATTAATTCAGAACTAACATCAGAACATTATTTTTGTGCAATCCTAACAAAGGAACTAATACTATCTAATAAAAGAGTGTTATATTATAATGAATAA
The DNA here is from genome assembly GCF_902148855.1 of Sphaeramia orbicularis. Lineage (NCBI taxonomy): Eukaryota > Metazoa > Chordata > Actinopteri > Kurtiformes > Apogonidae > Sphaeramia > Sphaeramia orbicularis. The sequence continues at coordinate 7,052,480 of NC_043964.1, forward strand.
AATATAAACAAAAAAGAAAAACAAAAATTAACCTCCACAATATCTGCATTTGAATAAATTCCTAAAAATATCGATACAGTAATTTTTAATATCGATACAGTATTGTAAAATGAAATATCGTGATATATTGCAGAACTGACATTTTCTAACACCCCTATGTAGGAGCCATGAATAAATTTAGGTGCATTTTGTAGGGGTATGATGGTTTAAATATTGGGGTTTGATATTGTTTATATTATTTCGGGTTTTGTGTGATCATACTGATGTGGGAATAAGTCGGTCACAGATATGGGTGGAGGCGTTGACCCTTAGTGGTCTGGGCCTATTTTGGCCGTTTTTGAGTACTTGTGATTTTGCCTTTATTGCATTTTACCTTATGTCAAATATTTGAGTATAGTTTTCATTTATTACAATTTTATTTTCATATACCTAATATTTGGAACCAATATTCACTTTTAAAGTCTTTGAAAAGGTTCGTTAATCATCTTTGGGTTATTTCTGCAATAAATTATATACATTTTTCAAATTGGATTTTTATATTTTTTGTGTGTTTTTTGTCCTTTTGTGTTGATATAGTAGGTTAAAGTGAAAAAATAATAGACAGATGATATAAATGAAGTTGTGCTGAAAAAAAAAAAAAGATACCAAACATGGGTATAGTAAACATTTCTGTATATAGTATATAAAGGCAAAATCAAAAAGATTGAAAAACGGCCAAAATAGGCTCAGACCACTTAGGGTTAAAACCATTCTATTGGTCAGTCTTCACATTGTCCTGACGGTTTTAGAAATATTCAACCAATGAGGGTGGGGGGTGGTAACGCCTATGTAAAGATCTGCTTTTTTGTAAAATATTTGAGTACAGTTTTAATATATTACAATTTTAATTTTATATATCTAATATTTGGAACCAATATTCACTTTTAAAGTCTTTGAAAAGGTTCGTTAAGCATCTTTGCGTTATTTATGCAATATATTATATACATTTTTCAAATTGGATTATATATTTTTTGTGTTTTTTGTCCTTTTGTGTTGATATAGTAGGTTAAAGTGAAAATATAATAGACAGATGAGATAGATGAAGTTGTGCTGAAAAAAAGATACCAAACATGGATATAGGAAACATTTCTGTATATAGCATGGAAAGGCAAAATCAAAAGAACTGAAAAATGGACAAAATAGACTCAGACCACTAAGGGTTAAATGAGGTCATTACTTCAGTCCTGGTGGTTCTTGGGTTCTAGGCTTTGGAACATGTTCTGTACCGTGTATGAGCTGCTCTCCCTCCTCATCAATGCACAGTTCCTCATGTTCCTCTTTAATTGGACGTGGTTCCGCTTCCTCCTGGTCCAGATCGGGTCTCCGGTCCTGCTGCTCAATGGGAACCTCTTCTTTAACCACCAACACCTGCTGGACGTCTGCAGGACACGAGACATAAAGACACACACGGACACTTTAGCGCATGAGGACCTTCACCTCTTAGATCAGGGGTGTTCAACATGTGGTCCATGGGCCAAAACTGGCCCAACAAAGGGTCCAGTCTGACCCATGGGCTGAATCTGTGAAATGACAAAATTAAACTGAAGACATTAACAATTATTTTAGTTCAGGTTCCACATTCAGACCAACATGATCTAAAGTGGATCAGAACCAAAAAAAAAAAAAAAAAAACAGAATGAGTGAAAAAGAACAGAAGAACAGAATAACACATAAATAATGACAAATACAAATGTTTCTCTTTGTTTTAGTGTAAAAAGGTAAAATTACATGAAAATATTTACAAATTATCCTTTCATTAAAAAAAAAAACAAGAATCTGAACAAATATGAACAACCTGAAATGCTTTAACATAAAACAGTCTAATAGTTCCAATATTCTGTCTGTTATTAAATGTGTGCATTTGTAGATCCACTGGATCTGTATGACATAATGAACATGTATAAATGATAAACTGAGGTTTAATATTGTTAAAATTACACTGATTTTGTCTTTATTGTACATGGTTGTTCAAGTTATTCACATTTTCATGGTTTAACTTTATAACTTTCATTACTATTATATTATCGTTTGGTCTGATCCACCTTAGATTATATAGGTCTGTTTGTGGAACCTGAACTAAAATGAGGCTGTACGTTATAACGTACATGTATAAATGATAAACTGAGGCTGAATATTGGTACAATTATACTTATTTTTCTTAGTAAATATCAGGTTTTTCATGGTTGTTCATGTAATTCATATTTTCAAAGGACAGTTTGTAGATGTAAATATTTTTGTGTTATTTTAGTTGTTTGTTTTTTTTACACTAAAACATAGATTAAAGTTTGTATTTGTCATCATTTATGTGTTATTCTGTTCTTATTTTCCTGGTTCTGATCCACTTTAGATCATACTGGTCTGTTTGTGGAACCTGAACTAAAATGAGGTGAACACTTCTGTTTTAATGCAGTGGTACAAAACATACGGCTCACAGGCCAAAACTGTCCACCAAAGGGTCCAGTCCGGCTCAAAGGATGAAAATTACACTAAACATATTAACAGTCAAAGGTGTCGAAATCATGTTAGTTCAGGTTCCACATTCAGTCCAATATGATCTAAAGTGGATCAGAACCAGGAAAATAAGAACAGAATAGCCTATAAATAATGACAAATACAGACTCTCTATCTTTTAGTGTAAAAAAGTACACATATATGAAAATATTGACATTCACAAATGATCCTTTCACACAAAATATGAATTCTGTCTGTTATTAAATGTTGTGTGTATTTGTAGATCCGCTGTATCTGTACGTTAGAACGAACACGTAGAAATGATAAACTGAGGCTGAATATTGGTAAAATTGCTCTTATTTTTCTTAGTAAATTTCAGGTTTTTCATGGTTGCTCATGTAATTCACATTTTTTAAAGGATAGTTTATTAACGTTAATATTTTCATGTATTTTTAGTTTGTTTTTTTATGCTAAAACATAGAGAAATGTTTGTATTTGTCATTATTTGTTTATTCTGTTCTTATTTTCCTGGTTCTGATTCACTTTAGATCATACTGGTCTGAGTACAAATACTGGATCTACAAATACGCACAACATTTAATAACAGACAGAATATTAGACAGATTTTCTTTTCTTATTTAGCAGACAGATGGAAAAAGAGTTAATCAAGTCAAAGTAAAAGAATTAACTTTTTTTTCCATCTGTCTGATAAATAAGAAAAGAAAATCTGTCTAATATTCTGTCTGTTATTAAATGTTGTGTGTATTTGTAGATTCACTGTATCTGTACATGTAGAAATGATAAACTGAGGCTTAATATTAGTAAATATGTTCTTATTTTTCTAGGTAAATTTCAGGTTTTTCTTGGTTGTTTGTGTAATTCACATTTTTAAAAGGACAGTTTGTAAATGTAAATATTCCTGTAATTGTAGGTTTTTGTTTTTGTTTTCTTTTACACTAACACAGATACAGGTTTGTATTTGTCATTATTGATAGTTCACTGTGTTCTTATTGTACTTGTTCTGACCCACTTTAGATCAAACTGGTCTGAATGTGGAACCTGAACTCAACTCTTTCTCTGCTTGTGCTTTATTTCATCCGTGTCATTGGTTCCGGTTCTTACCCACGTCCACCCACGTGGTCAGTGACATTCCGCCGGTTGTTCCGTCGGTGTTTGATCGGGTGGAGGCTCCTCTTCATTCGCTGACACTCACATCTGATCTAACGGACGCTTTTCTTCGGTAAATCCGTCCAGGTTTCCACGGCTCTTTGTGCTTGTTTACTTCCGGGATCCGTCTGAATTTCGCGCATCACCACCATCATGTGACCACAGCTCAGCCCAGGTCACGTGTTCCTCTCAGCCAATGGTATACAGGCTCTGACTTCAGTCAAAGTTCTCCTCGAAATTCTTCAAAAATCTGGACTTTAACAGAATCCGGTTCTGCAGGTCGGTGCTGGGTCCTCATCTACGTGAACCTACGTCACCCGGTCCACCTGAGATCCGGTCTAAAGTCCAGGAACCGAAACCTTCTTCTGGAAAATTCCACGGACGCATCTGTGGATCCACGGCGCTGTGGACACTACCCACAATCCTCTGCGCCAGTCCTCTGGAAATGAACACAAATAGATCCGATCACAACCAGAAATAAACCCACGAATCAACCCAAGAAGAAAGAACTGAAAAAGACATAGAAATATAATTATTAAGCAAAAAGAGACAGATTTATTTATATTATTCACAAAAAAATAACAAATGGAACATATAGAGCAAAATAAAAACAGAAAGAGGTAGAAATAATGACAATAGAAAGAACAGAATAGATGAAATAGGATATAATATAATATAATGTAATACAATTTAATATAACAATAAAATAAATAAATACAATCATGAAATGATAGAAACACTGGGAATTGAAAGCAGTGAACAGATGAAATACAAATAAAAATACATAAATAAATAAATAAATATGTACAGATTAAATCCTAATAAACAGTTTTCATTCCCCTATTCCTGCCCTGTACAAGTTTAATTATTTCTACATTTTATTTACTTATTTATTCCTGTTTTTATTTACTTTCTACAGTGATTTTTATCCAATATGTCATTCATTTGACTTCTAAGTAAATATTAATTTGTCCTTCTGATTTGTTGGGCCTTCAGTGTTGGTTTGGGGGGGGGGGGGGGGGTTGTATGATTTTTTAAAATTATTATTATTATTGTGTTGCAGGTTATTTGTCTCTTAAAGTAGATCCACGGTGTGAACTGTGTTTTCTGTAATGGAACTGAAACCACAGATCTTTTTTTTTTCCATTGTATGTACGTGGAACCGTTACGGTTAGACATTTATGGTTGGTTTCACGCAAACGTTTGCCTTCTTGAAGAATTCTCTGTAATGGACATTACTTATGGACTTATACTGGACAATGTCAAAGACAGCTTTTTAATAAATAATATCATCATTCTGGGTTAATTTTACAAACACAAATGTAAACATTTGAAGATGAAACCCACATTTTCCAGTTTCCATAATGAGTTTCTGCTTTATGTGAAAACTCTCAATCACATGAAGAGTAAACCTGTGTTGAAGCTTCTATTAATTATTAAAGAATATAATTTGTACAATAAACCCTAGTTCTCCACTCCATTTTATATGTTTTTTTTTTTTCTCTCCAAAATTGGCAGTCTTGATGGTTGTTGATGTCTTTGTATTTACTCCTGTTTGCACTCGTCCCTTTGTATGTTCTTTAATACGGAAGACAAGTTGTTTGTATATTTGTATATTGTCAATAAAAAAATACAGATTATTAAAAAAAATAAAATAAATAAAAGATGTAGATCCACAGTGTTATTACACTACCCACAATCCTCTGCACCAGTCCTCTGGAGATTAGAATAAATAGATCTAGCCAGAAGCAAAAAATAAAGCCACAAAAAAGAAGAAAGAACCAAAAATAGGCATAAATATAATTATTAGACAGATATATTCACATTAGATAGAGAAATTCATCCATAAATGTTGTTAAATGAATAAATGGAAAACAAACACACGATCATATACATTAAAACATAAAATAATCAGCACTTTTTTCCCTTTAATCTTGTTAAATTTTTTAAGATTTAACACATTTAATATCTGAAGAAGATCATTTATTTATAAAACTGTAAAGGACACGTGGGTCAGTTGTTTCACACAGTGTCTGTTCTGTTTTATTTCACTGCAGCAGGTGGCGCTAATGCACCGTATCGTTGGGCTCCACCCGTATTTAAACCGTAGAAGAAGAGTGACGTCGACGCGTCAAAGACGTACACCGGAAGTAAACATCAGAGAGGAGGAGACGTCGGAGGTGTGGATACGCAGGTTTCTGTGGTTTTACAGAGAAAAGTTGAAGGAAAAGCGGTTTATGATGGAGCTGATGTTCACCAAACGGATTTACATCTGAGTTTAAAGAGTTTCCAGACGAAATAAAGACTAAAAATACAACACAAATACGAGCCGCGGATCAGATGGACTTCACCGGATCATGTCTGGGAGAACCTGGATCAGTCTGGATCCGGGTAAGACCAGAACCTGCAGCCGAACCTGGACCCGCATTAGACAAACATCTGCATCCAGATTCATCCTTTTCAAACTGATTTAAAATGACTGTGAATGGGTTTAAATAAACCAGTTCCTCCAGTCTGAGCTCCTTCTGTGGGTTCTGGTCCAGTCAGTGGAACCAGAACATTTAAAGGGTTCTTTCTCAGTTCGGTTCTGACTTTGAGAACATGTAGAGAAAACAGGTCCTGGGACCAGAGACTGTCATTATTAAAGTTATTCCAACATGTGTTAATCCAGTTTAATTGTCCTTTAAAACACCCATCAAATGAATGGACACAGTGAATGTACACACACACACACACACACACACACACACACACACAGCATATCTATCTATCTATCTATCTATCTATCTATCTATCTATCTATCTATCTATAAAGATAGAAAGGTTAAATAGTAATAATAGCCACAAAATTAATAGTGAAAAACAGGCAGTTACACAGTAGATCAGGGCTCTCAAACTCATTTTCTGTCAGGTTCCACATTCAGCCCAATTTGATCTCTAGTAGGCCGGACCAGAAAAATAATTGTATAATAAACTGTAAATAATGACAACTCCAAATTTTTGTTTGTGTTTTAGTGCAAAAAAACCCAATTAAGTTATGAAAATATTTACTTTTATAAACTATCCAAACAAAAAAGATCTGAATAACCTGAAAAAACTGAAATTTCTTAAGAAAAATAAGTGCAATTTTAACAATATTATGCCTCATTTTATCAGTTACACATGTGCATTATGGATCGAATCTACAAAGACACTGTTGTTCATCCATCAGTCTCGATGACGACCGTCACTTCAGTTTTTTTGGGTCCTGCAGTGGCTTGTCAGCCCTATTTTTGCCCTGAAGTATCTGCCACAAAGACACAGTATTTTCATAATTTAATGTTATTTTTTGCACTAAAACAAAGACAAAAATTTGAACTTGTCATTATTTATAGACATACTGTAATATTTTTTTCACATCAAACCAAGAAGAAAATCTGGATTCATTCTTTTTTATCGGTTATTCTGCTGTTATTATTTGACTGTAGATTATATTGGTCTGTATGTGGAACCTGAACTAAAATGAGTTCCACAGCCTCGACCGTGGAATTTTTGCACTTTGCAAATTCATCCCATGGGCCGGGTTGGAACCTTTGGTGGGCCACATTTGGCCCCCGGGACGCATGTTTGACACCCCTGCATTACAGAGTACTAGTAGAAATAAATAAGAAAATAGTAATAATAATAAATAATAGTAAAAAAGTAATTAGGTTATATTACAATATGCGCAGTATGTGTATATACTGTATGTATGTATGTACTGTATATGTGTAAGTGTAGTTTAATAATAATAGAACTACTAATGATAATAATATTTATAATAATGATAATAAAAATAATTTTTTTTTTTAAAGCAGTAAGAAAACTAAATTTACCAACAACATAAACAAACATTCCAACATACAGAACTGCACAGTAATAGATTAAACAAACAGAATCATGAGGGTCTGAAATGAACAGTGTTTTACTCCATAATGTTTAGTTGTTTTGAAGAATAGAGGTTCTCCACAAGATGTTCTCTCTAAAAATGACAACTTCAAATTTTTGTCTTTGCTTTAGTGAAAAAATAACATTAAATTATGAAAATATTTACATTTACAAACTATCCTGAAACAATAAAATGTGAATAACCTGAACAAATATGAACAACCTGAAATATCTAAAGAAAATTAAGCACAATTTTAAGTTTTCTGCCTGTTACTAAGTGTTTAGTGTCTTTGTAGATCTGATCCATAACGCACAAGTAGAAATGATAAGTTGAGGCAGAATATTGTTAAAATTACACTTATTTTTCTAAAGAAATTTCAGGTTTTTTTTTAGGTTATTCATATTTTTTTTGTTTGGATAGTTTATAAAAAGTAAGTATTTTTATAATTTAATGGGGGGGGTTTTTGCACTAGAACAAAGAAAAATTTGGAGTTGTCATTATTTATCGGTTATTATGTTATTATTTTACTGGTCTGGTCCACTGGAGATCAAATCGGGCTGAATGTGGAACCTGAAAGAAAATGAGTTTGAGAGCCCTGGTTTAAATGAAAGAACCTGAACGTGACCTAATGTTTCCATGTGTCTGTATTTTCTGCAGACGTTAAAGAAGAGGAAGAGGTTCCTGATGAGCAGCAGGACCTGAGCCCCAGTCTGGACCAGGACCACCCAGAACCAGAACCACCTCACATTAAAGAGGAACAGGAGGAACCGTGGACCAGTCACGACCTGGACCAGGATCTCACAGAGTCCACGTCCACTCCTGTCCCCGTAAAGACTGAAGACAATGAAGACGAAGCTCAGTCTGAGAACCAAGAGGAACCAGGTGGAGAGGACTGTGGAGAACCAGGACCAGAACCAGAACCAGCCAGGAGCTTCCACCCACGTGGACATTTACAGACACAGACTGAAGACTCTGAGGACACCGAGGACAGTGAAGACTGGACGGACAGAACAGAACCGGAGTCACATGTGGACAGAACAGGAGACGGAGCATTTGGTTCTTCTGTAGGACGTAGAACATCGGCTCAGAGGAAAAACACAACCCATGAAATAAAAGACATCGCTGTGAAAGAAATAGGGGACAATCTGAGACCACATGACTGCTCTGAGTGTGGGAAGACGTTCAGTAAGAGGTCACATCTGGAGACGCACAGGAGGATCCACACAGGAGAGAAACCCTTCAGCTGTAACGTCTGTGACGCATCATTCGCTAATAAGTCGAACTTAGACACTCACAGTCGGGTTCACACTGGAGAGAAACCCTTCCGATGTCTGATCTGCGATAAACGCTTCAGTCGTAACGGAAACGTTCAGACGCACATGGCGACTCACAGAGGAGAGAAACTGTTCCCATGTTCAGTTTGTGGCACGAGATTTGCTGATAAATCCAACTTAAACTGTCACATGAGAGTTCACACCGGAGAGAAACCCTTTAGTTGTAAAGTATGTGACGCGTCGTTTGCCCAGAAGTCGACGTTAGCCACTCACATGAGAGGTCACACAGGAGAGAGACCGTTCGGCTGTTCGATCTGCGATGCCCGATTCGGCGATCGGTCGCATTTACGATGTCACATGAGAGTTCACACGGGAGAGAAACCGTTCTGCTGTTCATGTTGTAAGAAATGTTTCAGACATAAAAATCAACTTCAGAAACATATGAACGTTCATAAACGTGTTGGTGAAGCTGCGTTCAGTTCCTTCAAGCAGAGGTTTGGTCTGTGTGACGACAGGAGGAACACTGTGTGATCCACCGGTGGAAAACCACTGGACCCTCTGACTGTTTATTAGGGCTGTGTATCAGCAAGAACCTGGCGATACGATACGATACAAATCACAATACTAGGATCACAATACGATATATTGCAATATATCATGATATCGGTAAAAAGCCATTTTTTGTTTGTTTCTTTTTTTAAATGATTATTTCCTTGAAGAATTGAATTACACCAGAAATCTGCACAAATATTAAACACATTTTTATCTGATCACAACAGGATCTAATGTTCTATCACAAAATGTTCCTGTGTTCAAACTGAAATTCTGTTTTACAGACATTACAGTTTAAGATCCTGTTCAAATGTTCATATTCTATTAGTTCAGAACTAACACCAGAACATTATTTTTGTGCGATCCCAACAAAGGAACTAACATTATTTAATAGAAAAAATGTTAAATAATAATAAATAAAATAGAAACAAAAAAGAAAAACAAAAAAATGAACCTCCACAATATCTGCATTTGAATAAATACCTAAAAATATCGATACAGTACTTTTTAATATCGATACAGTATTGTGAAATGAAATATCACGATATATTGCAGAACCAATATTTTCTTACAGCCCTAATGATGAGCAGACGAAGCTTCATGAAGCATCAAAGCCTTTGATCCCATGGGTTCAGTCCAGCTCAGATCTTCTACGGGTCATCTACTGGACACACTGTGGACAACAGGCACGAACATCAGCTGATCAGTGTGTGGTGTTCTGCAGAAAACCTACAAATGAAACTGTCAGTAAAATAAAGAAGGATTCAACACGTTTGATTCTGTTGTGCTTTTGTCGGTGAACAGCGTTATTTAAATGAAACACTCGGATGGTATGGAAAATGGAGACGATTATTTACATTGAGGTTTGAGTGGTCAGTTAACCTGTCCATCTGTCTGTCCGTCTGTCTGTCTGTCATCTATCTGTCTGTCGATCCGTCCGTCTTAGTGTCTTTTCCATGAGACATCTGTACAAAATTTTACCCGTATTTACTAAATGTCGAAAAAACAGAAGTGTGTAATGTCTATGACTATGATGTTAGTTTTGTGTCAAAATATTACTTTTTTTAAACTGTTTTTTTTTCCACATAATCTTTATCTTGTCATATCTTTTATATAATTTTCCTTGTTTCATCTTTCACAGTTTAAGTGTTTGACAGTTTTGATCTATTTTTTTTATCATTTGTGTTTTGTTTCATCTTTCACCTCATATTCGTCTAGTTTTTTCACAGATTTTTTTTTTTTTTAATCTTGTTGCGACTTTTATTACCTTTTCATCTTTTTCATAGTTTCCAATACATATTTTCCTTCTTTCTTATATCATTTGTGTTTTGTTTTATTGTTTTTTGTTTTTTTTTTCCATTTTTAACCTTTATCTCGTATCTTTTATTTATTTATTTTTTTTTTGTTTCATCTTGTTCAGTTTTCAAATGTTTGACACTTTTGGTCTTTAGTGTTTTTTTTTAATCATTTGTGTTTTGTTTCATCCTTTACCTCATTTCATCTTGTTTTTCACAGAATTTTCTTTGTCTTTTATTTCCTTTTCATCTTTTTCCGTAGTTTTCAATTTACATTTTTTCCCTTGTTTTTTGCGTCGTTTGTGTTTCGTTGTGTCTTTTATGTTGTTTCCAACTTATTACATGTTCACATTCATCTTTTTTAAAGCTGCAGTTCAGCCCTTTGGCCACCAGAGAGCACTAGTGTCTCAGTAGAAGGGTGTTAGTGTAGGAATTTAACACTGTTTATTATGGGATGGATTTAGTGGATGGATCAGAATTTAAACGATCAGGCAAAAATGAACAACTGTTGAAGTCAAATAATCTGAGCTTTATTAACAGGAAGTGGAAAGTGTGTTTAATATACTCACCTGGACGCCGGAGGGTTAATAGGAAGGTCACGACCTCATGTGTCCTCACATCAGGACAGGAAATGGGTCAGAACAGAACGAGTCAACATCCTGAATGACTGTGGGGTTAGTCTGGTGTCAAAATATTACATTTTTTGTTTCATTGTTTTTTTTCATAAAATCTTTATCTTGTTGCATCTTTTATATAATTTTTTCCTGTTTAATCTCTTCCAGTTTTCAAATGTTTGACAGTTTTGATCTATTTTTTTTTTCGCCATTTGGTTTGTTTCATCTTTTACCTCATTTTCGTCTTGTTTTTTTTTTTTTTTTTATCTTGTTGCAATTTTTATTTCCTTTTCATCTTTTTCATAGTTTTCAATAATTTTTTTCCTTCTTTCTTACGTCATTTGTATTTTGTTTTATTGTTTTTTTCATTTTTTATCTTTATCTTGTTGCATCTTTTATTTAATTTTTTCTTGTTTCATCTTGTTCAGTTTTCAAATGTTTGACCCTTTTTGTTTTTTTAATCGTTTGTGTTTTGTTTCATCTTTTACCTCATTTTCATCTTGTTTTTTCAGAGATTTTTCTTTATCTTTTATTTCCTTTTCAACTTTTTCATAGTTTTCAGTACATTCTTTACTTTTTTCATCGTTTGTGTTTTGTTGTGTCTTTTTTGTTGTTTCCAACTTATTTCATGTTTAAATTCGTCTTTTTCATTTCAACCCTGTGCTGATGTGAAGACACATTTTGAACCTCAGATAGATTCCAACTACAGCCTGTTTTAACCTCGTGTGTGTGTTAACGTTTCGGTGGAATAGGTGGAACCAGTCGTGAAGTGTGTGTTCGTACTTTCACTCTTACTGCTCGTCAGTTTCTCATGAAGACACAGTTTGACAAAAATCGACCACATCCTTCCTCAACTGTTTCAAAAGCAAACGAGGACGAGAATGTGTGATTCAATAAAACCAAAACAATGTGACGAAACCAGAAGCGAGTTCACGTAACATTGTCATAGACTGTCTTATTAAATACAAAAACAGAACCAGCGTCCCTGTACGTCAGTGTCGGTTCTATGTTGAATGTGTTCTATGTCAGGTTCTGTCTGTACGCTGCAAAAATCTAAATCTGACCAAGTGTATTTTTCTCATTTCTAGTCCAAATATCTCATCACACTTAAAATAAGACAGAATCATCTAAAGAGGAACGTTTCAGTGAGATATAAGAACTGATTTATAGACAATAGTATGGGGAGACATTTGTTTCTTTATTCATCAATCCAAAAAAATGGATTTGCAATTAAAATGAATCGATTTGCAACCAAAAAAAAAAAAAAAGATTTGAGAGCAAAAGACGGTAAGTGGCAATCCAAAAAAAAAAAAAAAGAGACAATTTTGCTTATAAATCACTCCTCTTTGCAACGTCAAAAGTTTTGCTTGTGAATTTAACTGCACTTAATGGGCGGGGCCTACGCTGATGAACGACAGAAGAGTTTCTATTGGTGGGTTTGACCTGGCTCCACCTTCTGCGTTACACCCACTTATACTTAATTTATAAGCAAAATTATCTTTTTTTTTTTCTTTGATTGCCACTTACTGTCTTTTGCTTTCAAATCTTTCTTTGGTTTCAAATCTACTCTTTTTAATTGCAAATCCATTATTTTTGATTGATGAATAAAGAAACAAATGGTTCTCCATACAATAGATCTGGAAAATCTGATTTCAACAAATATACATGAATATACCCCCCCGCCCCCCTGCACATAAAACAGAACACAATGAGTAAAGTGTCAAGTACCCACAATGCAATGCGGCAAATATGCCACAGTATAATTTTGTGACTGACTTGGACACTTTTTTTCTTTTTTGCTTAATTAAAGCAAAAAAAAAAAAAATCTTGAATTAAGCAAAAAAAAAAAAAAATCTGCCAATGGAACAAGTGAAAATGATTTTGGTAAGATTTCTTGAAATAACATTTTCCAGATCTATTGTCTAAAAATATATTGACCCAGCTGATGTCATCATATCAATAAATGACATATATATGTGCCAAGTTTGAAGTAAATTGAAACAAAATTTATGTTTTTTACTCATTATAAGTAAACAGGGTTAAGGTTAGAAACAGATTTAAAGCTTCATTGACTAAAAAAAACAGAACCAGTGTCCCTGTCCGTCAGCATCTGTTCTATGTGGATCAGAACCAGTTGACTGTGTGAGGTTGTTCAGGTTCTGTTCTATGTTCCAGTTCTGTGGTCTGGATGAAGGAGATCAATCTAACTATAGAAGTGGGCGGGACTTTCACTGGAGGAGAACTGAACTCATCCAATCACAGTCCATATATGACTTCTATCAGTGATCAATAGGAACTAGACTGATATCTGGAACCATTTACATGTTCTAAACCATCAACAGATGGACCAGTAGAAGGAAAGGAACAGTTAGAATATTAAAAAAAAAAAAAAAACTGGACAAATTAATCAAAATGGACAAAGCAATCAACAAAATGGAAAAAAAAAACAAATAATTAACAAAACAGACAAAAATGCACAGAAAAAGGAACAAAAAAAAATGAACAAAATAATCAACAAAATGAATAAAATAAGTCCATATATGACTTCTATCAGTGATCAATAGGAACTAGACTGATATCTGAAACCATTTACATGTTCTAAACCATCAACAGATGGACTAGTAGAGGGAAAGGAGCAGTTAGAATATTTAGAAAATTCATCAAAAATCCAAATTTCTTAAAACTGTAAACAAACTTTTGTAAACATTGACCCAAAAAAGAAACAAAAAATTAGAAATTAATCCGACCTGTAGATTTTGTCAGACATGTTTGAAGACATTACTGCGGTGGCCCAGAGGTGCAACAGCCCAAAAAATTATCCACTATAAGAAAAAATAGAGAACAGCTCCAAAAATTATCCACTATAAGAAAAAAGAGAACAATGGATCATTTTATGGACTGTTCTTTTTTTCTTATAGTGGTTAATTTTTTGGGCTGTTCTCTTTTTTTCTTACAGTGGTTAATTTTTTGGGCTGTTGCACCTCTGGGCCACCGTACATTACTAACAAAGATGACACATTCGCAGTAACTCAGACATTTTTTTAATATAATTTTCTTGTCATACGTTTCATCTTTTTGTTTCTTGTGTCTTTTGTTACATCATTTCCGTTTCTTCTTCTAATATTAAATCTGAACAAAACCAACGACAAAAACTCCTGTTTTTCAATAGAGAAATTTATTCTTATTACCATTATTGCCATATCTGTGTACAGAAAATTTGGAAAAAGCTGGTGCAGATAATAAACATCCAACAAACTTAGAAAAACAAAAAACAAAACAAAACGACGTCCACTGAGAATTAACTGTAACCGTTAGATCAGGGAAAGTCTGAACGAATGAACTGGCATCCAAAACGACGAACCGTGGAGAGAAACCTAACGGACAAAAACAAACCCGTCTGAGGTCTGGAAGGATGCGTCCTCCTTCGTCCTCAGACGCTGGAATCAGACAGAAAACCAGCTGCGAGTCAGGGGTGTCCAACATACGGCCCGCGGACCAGAACCAGAACCAGAACATGAGTCCGGTCCCTTCGAAAAATTACACCGAAAATATGAACAGTCAAGGATGTTCAGGTTCCATGTGTACGGTGGCAAATTAGTGCCACATACGAAAATAAAAACACCTGTGACTATGAGAATAAAGTCGTAAAATGTGGAGATAATTTTAAGAGAATAAAGTCAAACACAAAAAGATTCATAATTTTACAAGAATGGAGTCGTAATATTATGAGAAAATGTCGTAATTTTAAAAAAGACGAGAAAAATATCATAGTTTACAGAACAAAGTCATATCCACTGGTCTCATAATGTAAAAACTGTGAACATTTTGAGGTTCTACTTTCTTTTGGGGTTTACGCAAAAAGGCCAAATACCGAGCCTATTAGCCCCACCCACCAAACACTGAGCCTATCAGCCCCACCCACCATCAACACATTAGCATTAGTTGAAGGACTCTGATGACAGTTCGCACACGTTTGGGTTTGTTTCATCGTAAGAACTGAACAAATTTGGAGCAAATTACTAAACTTACTAAAGGCTTACAATTTTCTAAATTACGACTTTTTATCACACTATTGCAAGTTATTTTCAAAATATTACAAATTTAAAGTACATTTTTTTCATTAAATGTAGTGTTTTTTTAAACTACAACTTTATTCTCATAATATTATGACTTTATTCTCGGACTGACAGGTGTTTTTATTTTTCCGATGTGGCGCTAATACGCCGTTGTACACATGCGATAACAAGTCAAATAATAATATATAACCATAAATACTGAAAGCTACAAATTATCTCCTTGGTTTAATGTGAAAAAAGTAAATTTATATAATGAAAATATTTAAATTTTTAAAATATCCCGTCACAATAAAATGTGAATAAAATGAATATGAAAAACCTGAAATGTTTAAATAAAAATGTGTAATTTTACTGATATTCTGCCTGTTATTACCTGTTTTTGTGCATTTGTTGATCTAGTTTTAAAAATAAAGTTATTGCCTTTTACTTTGCACATAACAGTTTATTTGAACAGTTTATTGTTGCACCTTTTTCTGTTTAATTACATAGATGTTTTTTTTTTTACCCAGTTCTGTTTTTATTTATTCTGTATAGTTTGTTCGTTCTTGTGTTCCATTTTTTATTTCTTATATTCTATTTTTACTGTTTGATGCTGCTGCTGCTTCATGAAATTTCCCAGATTGGGATCAATAAAGTTTATTTATTATCTAATATTGTTGAAATTCCACTTTTATATAATATAGATATTTCAGGGTGGACATGGTTGTTCAGGTTATTCACATTTTTATCATATGATTTAACTTTCACATTAAAACAAAGAGACAAATGTGGATTATTATTTATTGGTTATTATTGTCCTGGTCTGATCCACTTCAGACCTAGACCAGAATGAGTCCAACAGTCCTGGTCTAAGTCCAGACCATATTCTGTCTGTTGTCTCTAAGGCTCCGCCCACACAGCAGGTCATAATGTGCAATTCAGATGTTTTTTTGGGTGAAATCCGATTTTTTTGTGTGTTGGTTCATATTCCACATTAAATGCGACATCTATCAGTTTTGAGTCTGAACTGAATGTGACCCTGAAGTGACCCACATGCACTAAAGAGGTCCTGATGGAATACGAGACCACGCAGGCTTTATGAAAAGAAATACAGAGGCATCAGGTCTCTGCGCGGAATTCTAACGTTTGTCGCATTTCAATGACATAAAGGTCGGATAAATGCGATCTGGATGTTCAGACTGAAGTCGCATTGAAAAATATCAGATCTGTATCAGATCTAGGACCACATATGAAAGTGGTCTGGGTCGAATTTAGGACCACATATGAAAGTGGTCTGGGTCAGATTAGTGCTGTTCAAAATGTCTTTAACAGATAAAAAAAAATGGTATTTGTGCCACGTTTGTCTGCAGTGTGAACGCAGCCTTAGAAAAAACATCTGAGTTTGTTTTCCTGAATTAAACCGTGAGCTCTAAGTCTGAACTGATTCCAACGTTTAGTATCAAAGTAGAAAAAAAAAAAAAAAATCACACAACGGTTACAGTCGTCCCTGCAGACGGAACGCGAGGCCGGCGTCGTCACATTCTGTGCAGCTACTGTTTCATGGAGTACAAGCAAAATATGAGGTAATTAAGGTCCGAAAATACATGACATCAGTCTGGAAACAAATAAGACACTTGGATTCAACGTGAAATCAGCTGTTCGTCAGATCTATTTAACCCTTAAAGACCCAAACGTCTGCCTTTAATCCTTAAAGACCCAAATGTCCACCTTTAATCCTTAAAGACCCAAACGTCCACCTTTAACCCTTAAAGACCCAAACATCCACCTTTAACCCTTAAAGACCTAAATGTCCACCTTTAACCCTTAAAGACCTAAATGTCCACCTTTAATCCTTAAAAACCTAAATGTCCACCCTTAACCCTTAAAGACCCAAACATCCACCTTTAACCCTTAAAGACCTAAATGTCCACCTTTAACCCTTAAAGACCTAAATGTCCACCTTTAACCCTTAAAGACCTAAATGTCCACCTTTAACCGAAACCATCTACTGATCTAAACTGTTTAACACCTGTTGATCCACGAATCCTATCAATCCATGTCAATAATCGGTCTAAAATACAGTTCTTCATCTTTTCATGGTCATCAGATATGACCATATTTGGGCATTCAGAGGCTCCATAGTTACCGTGGAAACACCGTCATCTTCTCCAACATTGATTCCCCAGTAAAACCCATGGAGTTGGATCAATGACAGTGGATGGACACACTGGGTTTATGTTCAGTTAATGACAGATCGGACTTAAAAAGACACTTTTACTTCAGTTTTTCTCTGATTTTGATGTAATAATTTTTTAATTTACTCAGAGTTTTAAAGAATATCTATATGATCAGTGAATTAAATATAGAAAATACCTGATTTACACTGAAAAAAATCTAAAATCTAGAGGATAATATTTGAATAAATGAAGATAAATGTAGTGAACTGGGCCTTTAAGTGTTAAATGAATTGAACAAACACTAAAGGAGACGACAGATCGAGTGAATCCAATCAAACACAGTCGCTGTTCAGAACATGACGACGCCGTAGAAATCACACTCCAGAGGTGTTTAGTGGGCGTGTCCACCCGGTGGCGGCCATTGTCCTGCTGGTTTTAGCTCCACCCAGGTCACATGGCTCCTCCTACGTTGGCGTTCTCTGAGGCCGAGGTTGCATCGATAAACGGAGAATGAAAAAAAGTCTCTGTGTTTTTCTCCCAAATCCGGGTTCAGAGTCTCCGCCTCCTCAGTGTTTTTAGTCACATGGTTCTTCCTCGGCGTCCGATGACGACTAGAATCTGCTCGTCTTCAGTTCAGAGGAAGCACCGTCCTTGTCTTTTCCTCTGTGTTAATAAACCCCTTCCCCCCAGAACCCTCCCATGATGCATCAGTCGGCCACGCACGGCGCCTCCGTGCCTCATCTCTGGCCGTGGAGCGCCGAGACCACGGGTGGCTGCTGGGAGCCGCTGGGCGGGGCCCCAGGGGGCCACATGGGCGTCTGCTGGATGTGGTGGTAGTGGTGCATGTGGGCGCCGGTGGGCGACGCTGGGGGAAGCCACGCCCCCGCCTGGTGGCTGCCAGGCGGCGACGATGCCCAGAAGGAGCCGAATCCTGACGCGCTGGGCGGCGGGGAACACGCCATGGACGCCTGGGCGGGGCCTCCACTGCTGCAGTCGGATGCCCGCAGCTTGGAGAACATGGTGATGGCGTCGGGGAAGTTGGGGGGCGTGGCCGGGGTGTTTCTGGGCGTGCACATCTGGAAGAGGCAACGGGAGAACAAAGAGGTTAGTAACCATGGAAACAGTAGAAGAACAGAGTGAAATATTACCCATCAGCCCCTTCTCCACCACAGGAACTCTCCCTGATAAAAGTACGGGGCGGGACTTTACAGACTACCCAGAATTCTTGGGGATGGGGCTGTGTTCTAAAGAACGCTGATTGGTGGAACTCACTGTCAGCGTTCCACACTTATGTTTACACCAGCATACATCTTTTGAGGGTCTGTGTCTTATTGTCTTTTTCATCATATTGTGTCTTGTTGCATCTTTTTCGTAGTATTGTCTTTTTCATCGTGTCATTTTCGTCATGTTGTGTCTTTTTCATCATATTGTGTCATTTTCATCTTGTGTCTTTTTCATCATGTTGCGTCTTTTTCATCATGTTGCGTCTTTTTCATCATGTTGCGTCTTTTTCGCAACGTCAAAGTGACTTAGGCGTCTCCATAAACTGACTTGTAGTTTATAGCGCAGCAGGTGGCGCAGTAGGCCACCATATCACATGACTTTAACTTTCACTGCAGAATTTAGTCAAAGGTGTTTTCATTTCCTCTGTGTTTATACTGTAACGTAGAAGTCTCAATAACCTAAACAAAAAATAATTTGTTGGGCGCCAGACAGGAGAAGGGTTAAATTACCTTCCTCCTGTCAAATTTATTACATATTAAACTTAAAGGTGAAAGAAACAACAACAACAAAAAAAAAGAAACCCAGCTGCTCACTTCATTGTTACAAAAGACATCTGTTAACACATAAAATTAAGGTTTCTTAACTTTCTCTCTGATAGATCAGCATTTCAAAATCATCTGCATAATCATCAAAACATTTCTTATTCTTCATCAACGCAAAAAAACCCCATCTTAAATCAGGAATTAAACATTAAATTAAACTTAGGTAGTCCATTTCTGATCACAATAGGTTTTTCATGTAGGTATAAAGTTCAGTTCAGTTCAATTCAGGGGGGATGTGTGTGTGTGAGAAGGGGTAAAGATGTAGGGGGTCCAGTTCAGGGCAGGTTGGAGGTTAGGGGCATATAAGTGTAGAGTAGGGGGGAGAGAGAGAACACAGGGGGTTTCCTCAGGCCAGACAGGAGAAGCCAGGAGAGTTTGGGGAAAAAAGGGACTTATCTGGTTGGGGGGTGTCCTCCGAGAGAGAGTACTCCTGAGTCCGAGCAGGACAGGTCCGCCTGCTCCAGGGATTCAGCTTCTCTTTTTAAAATCTCCTGGGTCCACATCGGTCCATTTCCAGATTCTTCCGTTAAAATCACATTAAGGTTTTCTTTTTTTGTTCTTCCCTCCTTTCCTTGTCAATCTCACTTCTCCTTTTTTCTCTGACCTCCTTCCAGTCTCTCTTTTGTTTGAGTTTCCCTCCAACACAGCTCTCAGTTGTGTCTCATTTATCAGCTTCCCTTCCCCCTCCTTACCAGTGATGTCATTGTTAAGTTCTACTTCCTGCTACAATACTTTGACAAAAACCACCTCAAGAGTAAAAAAAAAATGAGTGTTTTTGAATGTATCTTTTTCTGGTGTTAAATGTTAAAACACATTAAAAGTATCAAATGTGTGGACGTTCGATGTAAACAGGATGTGACTGGTCAATGGGGATTTGATCATTACTACGTGGTCCTGCTTTGGTTTACATAATGAAACCAGTCTGATACGAGACAGGATCCGGGTTTGGGTGAAGTCAACCCTTGGACACGTGTCCTCAGTGTCTCCGACACATTGTCACTTGGACAGTCCTCATGGGAGGCGCCACCTCCGGTGGAAATAGCATCAACGTGGTACATCAGGGTCCGAGTCCTGGGTCTGCATGAGGATCAGGTATCAGGACCAGAGGGGGGTCTCAGCTGTGGGTGACCAGGGGCTATTTACAGAAACAGGGTCCAGGTCCAGGAGTCCGTCATGAAAGACCGGACGGCGTCCACCAGAAGGTTTACGTCCACATCAGTCACTGGTCCTCACTGTGCGTTGGAAAAGTCCGATCAAATTCATCCTTCTTGCATCTTTTTTGTCTTGTTGCATCTTTTTCATCATATTGCGTCTTTCATCTTGTTGCATTTTTTATCTTGTTGCATCTTTTTCATCATATTGCATCTTTTTCCATCTTTTTTGTCCTGTTGTATCTTTTTTGTCATGTTGCATCTTAGCTTAGTTTTTATTCTCATTTTTTTTTTTACATCAAAATATGTTTTTTTTTTTCCATTACAAAGGTGTCATTTAAAGGGTTAAAAATATGACAGTTATTGAATATTTGGTATTTTTGTTTATGGCTCCAGTTGCTTTAATACAAATAAAAATGAACAGAGTTAAAACCATTCTGATGTTCTTTCTGTGTGGGTGGAGTTTGACTCTGTTCAGTCTTCTATTGTTTCCTTCTGTTAAACCTGTGACTCATATGGACAGGACATACAATGACACTTAAACACACCCCAGAGGAAACTGAACCAGACCCTCAGAGACTGAACCCAGACCAGCTCCTGGACCTGGACCTGATCCAGGACTGGACCAGGTCGGAGCTTCAGGGACGGGAAACGCTCCCCTCCCCCGAGGCCAATCCATCAGAAACACGAAGCGTCCAGAGCCAGAAATAATAACAAACCTCTCACATGCTTCCTCAGGCCCCTCCCACGATCACCATGGCAACAACAACAACAACAACAACAACACAATATGGCAATAGAAAACAGACAGAACACAACTGCAGATGTTAAAGGCTGGACACCGCTGAAGGCTCAGTGAGACGACAATCCCAGCATGCACTGGGGTGGGTTAGTGGGGGCAGACGCACACAGACACACACACACACACACACACACACACACACACTAAAACACACAGACACAAACACTCACATAGATGCACAAAGAGACACAGACACACAAACACAGACGTACACACAGACACACACAAACACATAGACACAGACACACATACAAAAAGAGACACAGACACACAAACAGACGCACATACAGACACAAAAACACAGACACACAAACACAAAGAGATACAGATACACAAACACAGACGCATACACAGACACACACAGACGCACAAAGAGACACAGACACACAAGCACAGACGTACACACAGACAGACATACACACAAACACACAGACGCACAAGCACATACAAAGACAGACACACAAACACACACAAAAAAACGCACACACAGACACACACCCACACACACACACACACAGTCGAGTACAGGAAGATGGTTGCATAAGCAGCGCTGACGACACCCAACACTAAAAGGATGCAGCTTCGTGTTACACACTGATAACGTTACACACCCTGATGTTTGAGTCGCGGCGGCACCGGCATGAAAAAAAAAAAACTCCTGATGTGGTTTGACGTCCAAACGAACCCACGGCACCACAGTGAACTCCTATAGCTGTGGGCTTCATTTCACAGCTGTGTGTGGACTCACCCACTTCCACTCATGTTCATCTGTTTGGGTCTAAACTCAGTGAAGACGTCGTGGTTTCACTCATGTTTTATTCACATCCTTCTATAAATGAATAATGACCGACTTCAAAACAGTTCAACAGACGGAATTTAGGAACAAAGACACAGTGACACTGGTCTAATGTAAAAGAGCCGGTTTGATCATTTAGAAACACTGACCCTGTTTACATTCACAATGAAACTCTGATCAGTATCTGATCTGTGGATTTATCAGATTATTACTGATCATAAATCTGTTCCATTAAACTGATAAAGGGATCCCTCAGGGCACTGTTTTAGGCCCCATCATTCATATGCTTACATTTTTCAGGATTCTTACAGGTTTAATTTAAGTCTTTTTAGGACCTTTTTATACAGAAGAGGATTAGGGCCACTGGGGAAAAAAAAGGTCTAATATATATTTTTTATTATTATTCTGAGAAAAAAGTCAGAATTCTGACTTTAATCTCGGAATTCTGACTTTTTTTCTAAGAATTCTAATTTTTTTTTTTTTTTTAATTATTATTGTTCTGGGATTAAAGTCAGAATTCCTAGAAAAAAAAGTCAGAATTCTGAACTTAGTCAAAATTCTGACATTGAGGTCAGAATTTCGAGAAAGGAAATTTGAATTTTGACTTTTTTCTCAGGATTCTGACTTTTTTCCTCAGAATTCTGACTTTTTTCCCAGAATTCGGACTTTAATCTCAAAATTCTGACTTTTTCTCAGAATTCTGACTTTAATCTCACAATTTTGGCTTTTTTCCCCACTCAAAATTCTGACTTTTTTCCTCAGAATTTTGACTTTTCTTCTCAGAATTCTGACTTTAATCTCAGAAATCTGACTTTTTCGCAGAATGATGATAGATAAATAAATAAATACATAAATAAATAAATACATATATATATATATATATATACATATATATATACACACACACACATATATATATATATATATATATACACACACACACACACATGTATATATATATATATATATATATATATATATATGTAAATATCAGACCTTAATTTTTTTCCCCAGTGGCCCTAATCCTCGTCTGTATTTTTAAGACTACATACAACAGAATTTAATATCCATTTCGCAGCCATACTGGCAAAAATTCGTGACTTCTAGAATTTAGAAAAACTCGTGTCAACCAGATGAAGAATGATCTTTCCTCCAATCAGGCTTTAATAAATTTACACTTCCTCATTGTTACTTTATTCACTTGCAAGCCGTCCATTAAAGTTCCCAAAGTCAGTGTTCTTGGGTGACGTGCATGTGACTAACGGCTGCACGTGTGTTGGACTAAATGTTCTGAGTCATTTCTCATCGGGGGCAAAGTTACCGATAATTGGTTCCTAATTTTAAAATAAATTGTTGGGGTGGAATGAGTGGAACCGAGTCGACTAATGTTACTTTACTTGCAGCTTAGACGTTTAACAGACACATTTAAACACAATACAGAGTTTATGAAAACCAAACTGAAGACCGACCAGATCAGATTTAATACATTTTAAAGACTTTTTAAAGGTATTAATTAAATGCAGATTTGTAAATTCAAGACTTTTAAGACTTTTTAAGACCCAGCTGGAACCCTGGTCTACAAATGTACACTGATGACTCTGACCCTGTGGAGTTATCAGATTATTATTGCTCATAAATCTATGTTTCATTAAATTGATAATGGGGTCCCTCAAGGGTCTGTCTTGGGCCCCATCATTTATCTGTTTCCGTTAATGTATTTTCAGATGTAGGTCTACAGATGCACACTGACCCTGTTTACATCCACACTAATACTTATAATAAAACTAATACTTGCAGATTTGTAAATTCCAGATTTTTTCAGACCCCGCTGTACCCTGTTATTACATTAAATTCAGAACATGTCCAGAGCGTTTCTGTTTGTTGACCTGTTAATGTCCAGATCATCAGAACACGTCATCCCAAACTGGATCTGGATCTGGGTCTTTGGGACCCAGGTGAGTCCAGATAAACCACATAATGACGTGTGAGGGGGTGTGAACGGACTTACCATCTGGTGGTGGTGGTGACTGGGGATGTTGGCCTCCTGGAAGAAGGAGCTGAGCGCAGTCTGCAGAAAGAAAACCAGCAAAACTTCAATTCAATAAAAAGACTAAACATGTAGGACTGAGGTCAAACACTGAACGGATTCATTAAAGAATCAAATATGACAAAAGAACCTGAATGTATGGTTTAACTGTTTGAAACCCCAAACTGTTTCATCTGATCTGGGCTGAAAATGCATTAGTCCTGGCCCTGCCCCTCCCCCACTGGCAGATACCAGGTCAGTTAACACAGTTGGTCACATGACCTGAGGGTTAAATCCATTATCTCCATGTGGTCAACTAACCCTTTATAGCCCAGAATTAGACTAAAACCTGCAGAGACCTGGACCACGTGGACCACATTTATGTATTTATTTACCTTCATTTAACCAGGACGTCCCGTTGACATTAGAGATGTCTTTTGCAGGTTAAAAACTCTATAAAACACATACACATAGACCACCTGGACCACATAGACCATATGGATCACATAGACCACCTGGACTATATGGACCACATAGATGACCTCGACTATATGGACCACATAAACCACCTGGACCACGTGGAACACATGAACCACGTTGACCACCTGCACCATATACACCACCTGGACTATGTGGACCACACAGACCACCTGGAACACATGAACCACCTGAACCACATAGACCACCTGCATCACATACACCCCCTGCACCATATAGACCACCTGAACCACATAGACCACCTGGACCATGTGGAACACATGAACCACCTGGACGGCTACAGACAGCATCAAACTGTAGTACATCCCTGTGTCTTTACTTTGTTCATGTACTTTATTGAAACTGTTGAACATTTGCTTTAGTCTGTTTGTGTTTTAGTCTGTCTTTTCTTCGTTCATATATTCATTTGTCATCTGTTTAATCTTTTTCCTTCCGTCTTTATTAAATACTTCCATCCTCCAGGGCTGTGAAGACACGACCTTTAGTGTTGAAGTTTTAAATGAGTACATTACCTTATTTATCTAAATTTCTATATCACACTGACAATGTTTGTCTTGTATAAATTGTTGTTCTGTGTTTAATATGTGTATTTATAGTTTTATCAATAGTTTCTTTTCTGTTACTTTTCTTATACTTGAACAGAGCAACTGTAACACACAATAATTTCCCTCCAGATTAACAGTTTTCTGATTCTGAGTAACTCGTCTGTAGACTCAACACTCAACGGTGTCCAGGATCGTATAAACACCCCCCTTACCCCCCACCCCCAGGGCAGAAGAGGAAGTGAGGCGTCTCCTTGTTTTGTTGTGAACTGAGGTCGACCTCCACCATGACAGCTCACAGTCTGAGCGCGCTCTGATTCACGCTGTTGCTGGGAAAAGGATGAGGCTGTTTTCAAGTGTCAAACGGGGGGGGGGTTGCAGAGGGGGTCTTTTTACAGCCCGGCGTGGCCCCTCCCCCTCTGGTTGTTTGACAACAGCAGCGGCGGTGCAGGAATGTCTGTACAACGTGACACACATAACAAAGCGTGAAAGTGTTCAACTTCTTTTGTGTAAAGACAAACACACGAGGCCTCGCACTTCCTGTTTCTCAAACACACACGTACAGACAAACGGCGGCGTTTACGTCTTCAGGACAGTCACCTGAACACAATGAACCGCAGCCACCGACGCCATGTTTAACAGAATGAACCGGGACAAAACAACAACGGGCTGTTTTAGCTGTTTGAACTACAGCCGGCCCAGTGTGTATCTGTGTGTGTGTGTGTGGGCTGAAGCTACAAACATAAAACTCAATGAAAAGGCCTTCGTTTACACATTAACAGGGTTTAACCTGGTTCAGACAGATAGGAAATGGGTTCATATTAGAACCTGACAAACAGACTTATGATGCCTTCAGGTGCTCTGAAAATTACAGTAAATACTAGTTACAAACTCAAAAATTGTACATGAACGCCCCCTCACATCGTAGTTTCCACTGGAGAAGTGAGAAAAAAATGTTGATCCACGAGACGAAAATAACCTTTGACCTTTTCAACATGGCAGAAAGAAAGGGGAGGGTTCATGGCCAAAGATAAACAACGGTTTTATTAACGCTGTGCTGATGATTTTACACATTTATAACAAATAAAAATCCTGATCAGATGAATTAACACGTCCAAAACTGTTTTACCAGGTAAGTATCAGGTCACCATAAATTGTGATTCAGCCATTTTTCATTACACCTCGATAACAAAAGCACTTGAACACAACGCACTGGTGGAAACGATCATCTTTCTGACAGCACCTGAAGGCAGCATCAGTCAAACTGGAATTCACCTGTGAAGAAAACATGATGGTTTTGTGTTTCTGTGAGGATGTCTATGAACCACATGAACCAGACCCTGAACGCACCACCTGGACTGGCCCATTAAAGCAGGCGGAGGGGGAGTGGTCCCAGCACGGGGGCTGTCCTTCAGGTTGGACGGACCCGATTAATGTCTCTAACAGGAGGTTGAACAGTTCACGGTGGGGGTGGGGTTATGCCACTTAGGTCTGGTTTTCTTTTCATCTTCATCATTTTCTTCTTGTTACGTCTATTATGTTTGAAGTTTATTAGACAGTACAGATATTTGTGGGAAAATGAAAACAAAAAAACAGGAACAGGGGTGTCAAATGTATGGCCTGTGGGTGAAAACTGGCCCAAAGAGTCCGATCCAACCCATGGGATGAATGTGTGAAATACAAAACTGAAACTGAACATATTAGCTATCATTATAGTTCAGACCAAAATGATCTAAAGTGGATCAGAACCAGTAAAATAACAACAGAAGAACCTATAAATAATGACAAATACAATGTTTTTTTTCTTTGTTTTAGTGTAAAGAAGTAGAACTGCATGAAAATATTTACATTTATAAACTATCCTTTAACAAAAAATGTGAATAATCTGAATAAATATGAACAAACTGAAATGTCTTCATATAAATCAGTGTATTTGTACCAAAATTCTGCCTGTTATTAAATGTTTTATGTATTTGTAGATCCACTGTGATCGGTACGTTATAATGACCATGTGGAAACGATGAACTGAGGCTACATATTGGTCAAATTCTACTGATTTTTCTTTTGAAATTTCATGTTGTTCACAGTGTTGTCAATGTAAACTTTTCAACATGTAATTTTACTTTTCTCACTGTTATTATTTTATTTTAGATCCTATTGGTCTGTATGTGGAACCTGAACTAACATGAGTTTATGTAGAAGTGTTTGTATTTACTTCCTTCCTACATCAGTTTAATGTGCATCGTATCTACCCCCTCTGATCGTCAGATTTCACAGGGATCCTGGATGTGTCTAATGAAGAGGGTGACAGGTGTAAATGTACTGACGTCGAACAGCTGGAAGGATAATGTTCACGTTAATCAGACTAAACAGAACCGACAGACCTGGGATCAGCTCCGTTCATCCATCTGTCAGTTCACAACGGGTGCTTTACGTCATCATGTCTGTTTTTCTGCACAAATCGTGATTGTCCTGCGTTTTCCAAGTGTTTACACAACGTCATCCTGAAGGTCATGACATCATCACACAAACATGAATGAATGTAATCAGTATTTTAGTGGAAATGGCCTTTCTAACTGTCACTTTTTCATTATTTTCATCTCTGAACTCACTCATATTTTGCCCTACAATCACTTTTGTTGTGTTTTTGTGGTTGTGATGCTGAAACACTGGAACATCTACAGGATGCAGGTAAAACAAACAAACGAGTGGTTTATATGTTAAAATAAATGACACTTTCTGTTGTTTAGACAGTATTCTGCTGTAATGTTCATCTGCTCCCATAAATACACACTTTCATCTACTTTCCATTCTAATGTCAATATATATCCTATATTACCTGTATATAATTATTATTATATGTATAAATTTCTTCACGGTTAATGTGGAAAATAATATTATGTTATGCTTATAAGGAAAATTTTCTCCTCGTTTTAGTGCAAATGTGAATAACCTGAAATGTCTCAAGAAAAATAAGTGTAATTTTACCAATATTCTGCCTGTTACTAATGTTTGGTGCCTTTGTATTTCTGATCCATAGTGAACATGTAGAAATTATAAGCTGAGGCACAATATTGTTAAAATTGCACTGAATTTTCTTAAGAAATTTCAGTTTTTTCAGGTTATTCACATCTTTTTTATTTGGATAGTTTGTAAAAGCAAATATTTTCATAATTTCGTGGGTTTGTTGTTTTTTTGCATCCATTTTTTGTTCATCTATCCCTAATAAATAAACACTTTCATCTGCTTTCCATTCTAATGTCTGCATATATCCTATATTACCTGTGTATTATTACATGTATAATTTTCTTGGTTTGATGTGGAAAATAATATTACGTTATGCTTATAAATAATTTTTTCTGTTTTAGTGCAAAAAATAACATTAAATCATGAAAATATTTCCATGAACAAATCATCCTTTAACAATACAATGTAACTAACTTGAAATGTCTTAAGAAAACTAAGTGTAATTTTACCAATATTCTGCCCGTTTTTAAATGTTTGGTGCCTTTTTATTTCTGATCCATAATGCAAATGTAGAAATGATCAGTTGAGCCATAATATTGTTAAAACTGCACTGAATTTTCTTAAGAAATTTCAGTTTTTTTCAGGTTATTTACATCTTTTATGTTTGGATAGTTAGTAAATTTAAATATTTTCATAATTTAGTGGGTTTCTTGTTTTGTTTTTCTGCACTACAACAAAGAGGAATAACTGAAGTTGTCATTATTCCTAAGTTATTCTGTTTTTGTTTCACTGTTCTGGCCCATTTCAGGTTAAATTGTCCTGAATGTGGAACCTGAACTAAAACCCCTGGTCTACATAAACCGGGTCCTGGTCCTGGAGCCGTGCGGACCAGGTCCAACCCGTGCTAGTAGCCTCTTGTTAGCTCCGCCATGACACCGTGGATTCCTGATGTAAACAAAACACACCACGTCCTCATGCTAAGCTAACTGTTAGCCGAGGAGCGCGTGGTGCAAACCCGGGGCGCGGACCTCTACGACGGACACGAGGACACCGGGGACCCCACAGGTGCCCCACCGACACGGAGGGGGTACGGGTGTACCGGGTCGGGCGCCTGTTGGGGGTGTGCTTCGGTCGGACTAACCTCGAACTGCCAGTGGGCCGCCTGGAGGAGCTGCTTCGCCTGGTCCGCGGCGCAGCCCGCCGTCAAAACAAACTGGTTGATCATGACTTGGTGCCGGAGTTCGTCCATATTCACCGACATGGCCGCGGTCAGACCCAACACACCGACAACCGGACGAAACCTCAACCCGCCGCTGGATGGGACTCCTCTGAACCCGAACTACCGGACTGGTCCTGTCCCCGGTCGCTCCTCCGTCCGTCCGTCCGTCCGTCCGTGTCTCCGCAGCTCAGCAGCAACAACAATATTTTCATGTGATCGTCACCAACAACAAAGACAGAACGGCCTCTGATTGGACAGAGCCGGAGCGAGACTCTACTACGAACACGCTGATTGGCTATCGGGGAGAAAAAAAATTGTTTAAACCCACGAGTGCGTTTGATTTAGTTCTACAGGACACCGCGAGGGGGCGGAGTCGGGGGAAGTCATAGAGCTGATTGGCTGGTTCTCCTTCATGTGAATAAAACACGCGCACACTGTTATGTAGTACGTAATAGTACACAATAGTACATGAATAGTAGTGCATGTATAATAATAATACACAGCATGTAATAATACACATACAACAGTACACAAATCAATAGTACACATATAATAGTACACTTACAATAGTACACATATAATAGTACACATACAATAGTACACATATAATTGTACATGTGCAATAGTACACATATAATAATACACATATAATAGTACGCATATAATAATACACACACTGTTATGTAGTATGTGATAGTACACATATAATTGTACACAGCATGTAATAGTACACTTATAATAGTACACATACAATGGTACACATACTGTTATGTAGTATGTAATAGTACACATAGTACACAGGTCAATATAATGACAAATACTGACATAGATACTATGATTCTACTTCATAACGTTTATTTTATTCATTCATATTAAACACGTCCACTGTTAATGTTTGTCCATGTGTGCATGTGTCCAACAGTTGTGACCAGATATTTATCTTCATCCTGATCTGACAGATGGGATGGAGACTGGACTCATCTGGTGTCCACAGCCCCAGTCCATGACCCCATCTACAGCCCCCTCCGTCCCCCTCCGTCCCCCTCCATCCTCTGTCCCCCGTCCCCCTCCATCCTCCGTCCCCCTCCGTCCTCCCCCATCCTCCCCCATCCTCCCCCGTCCTCCCCCATCCATAGTGTGAATAATTGAACACCTGTCAGAGGACTCCTATCTATAATGTATGATTGTGGTGGAACCTGAAGGCAGCACGGCCCTGTTACCTCCAGAGGAAACACTCTTTCATCTGCTTAAGGAAACTGAACTGAAGCTTCTAGTTCAAACACTGAAACATGTATATATCAAACCATCTGAATCTACTGAAACATCCTCATCCACAGTTTACATCTCATATTTATTATTGACTTAGGAACGATTCATCTCAAATGCATTAAAACAGATGATTCTAATAAGATATAAGATTTCAGCTCAGTTTTTCCCTCTTCCTGTAAAATAAAGGAAAATTACATGAAAATATTTTCATTTACAAGCAATCCTTTAAAAAAAAGGGAATAATCACCATCATCATTATTATTATTATTATTATTATTATTATTATTATTATTATTATTATTGAATGTTAAACCTCTCTTCATCAGCCCTGATGTAAAAATTCAATCGTCCATCATGTTGTTTTTAACTAGTGTGTAGCGCCACCATGTGTCCAACAGCAGGAATCACATCTGGAAACTGGATTATCAGACTCACAAACGCTCACTTGAACGCATCATTTAACGTTCAACCATTAAAACGAAGTGACTCAATGAACGATCGACGACAAACCATAAACCACAGAAGAAGAAAACACATGTTCTATGTTTTGGATCCACTCTGTAGTTTTCACTGTCAAACATTAAAGGTACAACCCCTCCAAGGTGCATGATGGGATACCGAAGACTCCACCTGATGGATGATGGGAAAAGGCGTCATCTGTTTAATGTGACGTTTAGTGACTTTGAACAGAAATGAAGACGTCCTTTAACAGCTGGAGGAAACACCAGAGCCTTTAGAACCTTTATTAATGATTAAAAAAACAAACAAACAAACAAACAAACAAACAAAAAAAAACAGACCATGAACCAGTGCTTCTACTGCCACTGGTGTTTGGGCTTCTATGGGAGGAACGGCTGGGTATTTCAGATCTATATCAGTATTCATCTACTCAATAATAGTCTTGATTGGAAACATCATAATGAATCATCAGATACATTTTTAATTTAATCTTATTTTATTTTATTTTATTTTTTGGAATGTCCTTTGTGGTGGACCGCATTTTTATTTTGTTTTTTTCCTTTTTTAAGTAAATCTGTGAAACTCTTGGATGAAAATGCTTCGTTAAGTCTCAGTAGAACATGTAAACTGAGTTAAAATCAGAACATTCTCTCTCTCATCTCCATCTAAACAGAACATTTACATGCCAGTAATTTGACTAAATTTGTAGTTTTACACATTTTCTTGGTGCTGATCATGGACTGAGACAAAAAATCTACTGAGGGAGAAAAGACTGAAAGTAAAAACCATCAAACTAATAAAAACTAATTCAAACCAATACAAACTAATGATAAACTAATATTAAGTAATACAAACCAATACAAACTAATACTAATACAAACTAATAAACTAACACAAACTCATCACAAACTAATACTAATACAAACTAATATTAACTAAAAACAAACTAATACTAACTAATACAAACCAATACTAATACTAACTAATACTAACTCATCCAAACCAGTCCAAACCCAGTGAATCCTGTGTCAGCGTCTGGTGTTTGATGGTTTTATCGTTTGGTCAGACTTGACTAATCCCCGTCATCCTGCGCTGACCTTCACATCTCTGAGGGGTCTGTACTTGGCTGCCGTCGCCGTGACCTTTGACCTCAGCTGGAGGTCATGTGACTCCTGTGACAGCGACATCAGGGTTTGGACGACGACGTGTGAAAAAAGGGAATGAAGAGAACGAGGAGCTGCTTCTGTTTAAAGCATGTCTCTGTATATTAAAAAATAAAAAAACTTCCATGGGAGATTTATTTGATAAGACATGTGTACCAACACCAGATCTGGATTCAAACCCCCAACCCTAGACCTCCAGACCTGGTCCACATCCATCTGTCATATGGCTCTGAACCTATAAACCTATAAAATCAAAACAGTCACATAAGAAAACCATGATATAAAGAAATATGGAGCAGAGGGATTTTGGGGGGTGGCCAGGGGTCTGGGATCCAAAACAATAACAACTAATGTCAGAATATAGTGCTCTGACTGTAAATAATAATTTTCTTCCTCATCTAGCCGTCTACTGTCATCACATCTGTTACAACGGTGGAAAACAGAGGACTCAAAAGCACAGTGCGGAAGAGAGACAAATGAATTTATTAACATAAATGATAACAAAAAACACGGAAAACAAGGAATAAACAAAAACCTGAGTCAGTGTCCTGAATCAACAAATGTCCGGGTTATGGAAAGGGTGGAGGACAAGCAATGGACCAGCGTCGCATGGCTGCAGTACCAAGCCTTAAATAGGCTACATAATGATGTGCTG
Source organism: Sphaeramia orbicularis (assembly GCF_902148855.1). Classification (NCBI taxonomy): domain Eukaryota; kingdom Metazoa; phylum Chordata; class Actinopteri; order Kurtiformes; family Apogonidae; genus Sphaeramia; species Sphaeramia orbicularis. The sequence continues at coordinate 7,085,384 of NC_043964.1, forward strand.
CAGCCGTGCGACGGCCAGCAGGTGGTTCTAACCCGGAATAATGAGGAGAGGGAGAAGCCAGCGGTCAACACCGGCGCGAATCGTAACAACATCTGACTGAGGAAGAAAAACCTACTATTAAACTTTAAGTAAATATTGATGTTTATCAACTATATGGACATACATATGTGGACACATCATGCCTCCAGCTGTCAGCTGTCCTGTTTATGAGGATCGGACACAGAAACATTCATTCATTTTCTGAACCCGCTTTATCCTCACTAGGGTCACAGGGGTCACTTGGAGCCTATCCCAGCTACTTATGGGTGAAGGCGGGGTTCACCCTGGACATATCGTCAGTTCATCACAGGGCTGACATATAGAGACAAACAATCACTGTCACATTCACACCTATGGAGAACCCAAGCAGACACGGGGAGAACATGTAAACTCCACACTGAAAGGTCCCACCCCCGTCAACTGGTGTTGGATTTGAACCCAGGACCTTCTTGCTGTGAGGCACGAGTGCTAACCACTGCACCACCATGTTGCCCACACAGAAACATCAATATTAATAATCAATAGGATATTTATCCCATAATAAAAAAATATATTCTGACATTAGTCATTATTGTTTTGGATCCCAGACCCCTGTTAGAAAAGAAACACCTGGATTCAGTCAGTTTTGTATATTTTTCTAAACTGTAATACATGTCATCGGTTCAGCTGGGCATAGCTGCCCGGGTCCCACTGGAGCCATCACGAACTGCATCTTGGGAATTATTTCCCAGCCAAGTCTACAGGAGTCATCAACCAGTGCATCCTTGGTTTAAGCTAGCAGATAAGAACAACATCCAGGTATTCTATGGGTTCTTGGTTTATGCGAACTTGCAATTGGAACAGAACTTGGGCCACAACTGATGATATTTCACGAGAACGGAAAAACTGGCAAAGAACGCATGTTGAGAAAAGGCCGATTTGTTGGTAAAAGAAAACAGGTTGAGTAGAAAAAGATAGTGTTGCTGAAAAATGTAACTGTGTTGAACACAAGTCAGTTCTTAGCATTTTCATTCATAAATGTGATCTAGCAAAGGCAAAAGGCAAATACATATGCAAACATAGATGCTTTTTATGGTGCTTGCAATTGGGATGAATCTAATCTGTTTTCTATCTGTTATTTAGGACTCTAAATAGATGTTATTATATCATTACGGAAGCCAAAGTCATGTGTTCTGTTGTATAAATGTGAGATGGGGGTGGGATTTAATAAGTTTTATTCTTCCCACTCCTTTTTGAGCAGTACATATTGAATTTATTTTGTTCTTACCAGTGTACATGGCAATTGCTATTTTGTCTTGATCATCTTTATTTATTAATGTATTTGCTTGGATATTAGTTCCTTGTACAGAAAAAATGTTTAGTTTTTTCTTTTGCTCAAAACAAAGAAATGAATGAATGAATGAATGAATGAATGAAGTAAACATGTGTTGAGTATTTTAACATAAAATTGATTAATTATGTTGAATTAAACACCCATAAATGCAGCAGGTTCACCACACCCACAAACACTGGCTGAAGAACAACAATCGGACCCCCCACACAAGGATTTCAACTTCATCCAGACGTTTGTGTTTTGTAGTAGAATGTGTTGATTAGTGGATTATATTTGTGTTTATGTGTCTGTTTGTTTCGACTGGTTTTGAGGCGTAAGATGATAATAAACCCGGACAATTGCATCCACTACATCTGTGAATTCATTTCATCAAGCTGGACACTGGGGTGGGGGGGTATGAGGGGTGGGGGATGTTTGTGAAGGAATGTACTTTTGTTCATAAGGCCGAAAGGGAAAGAAAGGCAAGACAAAAAGGTTTGGCCCCGTGAACGTTCTATTAGTGTGGCTGAGTGGTTTCCTGAGGCCCTTCACAAAAGACACTGTAAAGCAATAAAACAGGCTCTTCCTCGTGTCCCGGGTCCTGACGTCTCTACAAAGTTGGACGTGAACATTGGAGTTAAAGCCTCGTCCACGTCTGAACCCCCAAAAAATGAATCCACTGTATGTGACCACGTCCTGTCATTAAACCTGGAAACAGATGGAATTTCAGCCTCTGCACTGGAAAAAAAGCACACTGTACGCAAATATTCAAGTACAATTACTCCATTACTGTTCTTCAGCAGAGTTTGTAAGTATAAGTATTTATTGTTCTGGCAACATTTCACTCTAACGTCTTATATTTTAACACCATTATTTGTATTTTCTGCTTCACATTTTCATATTTTATCCATTAGTTTTATTTTGTATCATTGTGTGTCTTTTAAAAAAACACAAAGAAAAGAAAATCCATGAAAATCTCACAAAATAAACACAACATGAGAGTGGAGTAAACAATGTAACATACGTAAGATGGAAATATGACAAGAGGAAAACAAATAATAACGTAACAATAAATGTAAACATAAACAATGTAACGAGATGAAAACAAATAACATGTAACAATAAATGTAAACATAAACAATGTAATGAGATGAAAACAAATAACATGTAACAATAAATGTAAACATAAACAATGTGACAAGATGAAAACAAATAATAATATGCACCAATAAATGTAAACATAAACAATGTAACGAGATGAAAACAAATAATATACAACAATAAATGTAAACATAAAGAATGTAACAAGATGAAAACAAATAAATAGTATGTAACAGAAAATGTAAATATAAACAATGTAACGTGATGAAAACAAATAATATGCAACAATAAATGTAAACATAAACAATGTGACAAGATGAAAACAAATAATAATATGTAACAGAAAATGTAAACATAAACAATGTAACAAGATGAGAATGCAACAAGAACCAAACTACGTAAAAACAAAAACAATGTAACAGAAACAAATGAGACAAAAACTATGTCAAACATGGAAGAAAAAGGTGCAACACAATGAAAGCAACTTAAAAAAAAAAAACAATTAAAAAAAAGTAATAAAAAGCATGAAACAAAACTGTGAAAAAGACACAAGAGCAGAAAATGTATTAAAAATACAACAAGAAGAAAACTTTGTAAAACAAGTAACACGACAAAAAACTTTGTATAAGACGTAAGAAAATGAAAAACAGAATGAGATGAAACAGTAAATGAGTCTGGATCAGATCCTTCAGACCGGGTCTGTTCTTCTTTTGGGGGGTTTTCAGATTGTTTTTCACTTTTAAGTACTTGAATCCGTTCTTGGACTTGAACCTCCTCTCCTTTATCTTCATGTGGACTCCTTAAACCTCTGCCCATCACCTTTAGAACAGCCAAGTCCGCCCGTGCAGCTGTGGACCTCAGTCCTGGAGGACCCGTTCTGCTGCGGGTCCCGGGCCTCAGCTTGGGAACCTGCACCGTTGACTCCAGGGTGATTAAAAATGAAGCGCTATAGAAACCAACGGGCCAATGGAGGACCGGGAAGCTGTTTACAAGGGGGTGTCCCGTTTCTATGGTTGCCGGACAAACCTCCTGCTCCAGGTATTAAACCGCCTCCCGGGCAGATCCTGCACCCGTCGGACAGACCTCCAGAGGCCGAGGACGAGCCCGGATCAGCAGGACCAGGACTTTCCTCCGCTGTAGTGCCCGTGTCCAGGAGTGAACAGGTGCAGCTGGAACCGACTTCAGAGGTTTTAAAGGTCAAACCCAGAGCGGAGCAAAGGTGAGTTTGATTATTTATTGGTTCTCAGGAGGCCTCGAGACGGAATTAACGAAGTACACGGACGGTTTAATGAAGCCCTGACGCAGATACATGTGTCTAAATGTCAGAGTAGGTGTTTCATCCAACTTATAAAGTGTTTTGGAGTGGTTTTGTTCGAGCATAAAAAGGCCGCAGATGCCTTTACAGCGGATGCGCGCTCCTCCGCGCGCACTGCGCCAAGTGCGCAACAGCTCCTTCAGGAATGTTCCATGACCCCGACGCACGAAAGGAGGCAGAAGGATTGAAAGGATTTCAGGTTTCAGTGTTTGACTTCACACATCCAGGTGTCAGACGCCACACGGGCTTCAATGGATGGAAACTCATGCCTTTACGCACACACAGGCCTCTGTTCTCTAACAGGTCCGCATTGTCTCTGTTCGCACTTTATTCAGGCTGTCCGTGTATTCCCCGTCCTGTCAGGAGGTGGAAGGAGGAGGAGCAGGAGGAGCAGAGGAGGAGCAGGAGGAGCAGCAGGAGGAGGAGCAGCAGGAGGAGCAGAGGAGGAGCAGAGGAGCAGCAGGAGCAGCAGGAGGAGCAGGAGGAGGAGCAGGAGGAGGAGCAACAGGAGGAGCAGCAGGAGGAGCAGGAGCACCCATGCTGTCCCTGGGCTGTGCGGACCCCTGGCCTGAGGGTTCGGTGGGTCTGGAGGAGGAGGTGGTGACGGCGGCGGCGCAGGCGGAGGAGCGGGACAGCGGCACCCAGTACCCCCCCGGGGACACCCCCAGGGAGCCCCCGGCCCCCCCCGGCAGCTGCTACAGCTCCGTGAGCCTGGACGACAGCCTGACCAGCCTGCAGTGGCTGCAGGAGTTCTCCATCCTCGGCGCTAACGTCCCTCATCCTCCGCAGCCGCCGCTGTTCGGGCCGCGGCATCCGGGCTCCGACGCCCCGTCCTCCCCCCTGGCCGGGGACCCCGCCTCCATGGGTACGCCCCTGACCCCGGGGAAGCCCACGGCGGCGGCCTACAGTCGGATGCAGTTGTCTCTGCCGGGCATCGTGGCCCACGGACACTGTCCGGACGACGTGGATTATAAAACCAACGCGCGCATCAAACCCCCGTATTCTTACGCCACCCTGATCTGCATGGCCATGCAGGCCAGCAAGAAGAGCAAGATCACACTGTCCTGCATCTACAAGTGGATCACAGACAACTTCTGCTACTACCGACACGCGGACCCCACCTGGCAGGTAAGAACACGACACGCGTGGACACTGAACAGTGAAGTCATTGGATTTCCATACAATGAAATGTGGCCGTGTCTCCAAAATGATACTGTATAAAAAACATACACATGTATACACACACACACACACACACACACATAAATATATAACACATACACACATATATAACATACATACAAACATGCATACACACATATACACACACACACATACACACATATATAACATACATACATGCATACACACATATACACACACACACAAACACACACACACACACACACACACACACATATAATATACATACATACATATATAACACATACATACATACATGCATACACACATACATAAGATACATACATACATACATACCTACATACATACATACTATGTAATATATTACTAGCCGGTCTGTTAAATATCTAAATGAATGTCATAAACATCACATCTGATTCCATTCAGAGATGTTTTAACACTTTAAAATCAGCTGATTTTGGTCTTTTACACCTGATTCTAATGCTTTAAAATATTTAATCAGTTCAAGTTTGAAGTCACGGTTTGCATGAATTATTAATGAGACATTTTAACTATTTATATGAATAAACGTCACTGAGTCAAATGAAAACAAATCAACTTTGGACCAAAAATGACTGATTTAAAGTGGTAGTAAAGGGATTAAAACAGACTCAAAGTAATCACGTTCTTTTATTTAGAGCTTCAGTACAACCGGAATCTGATTTTTGTGAAACATAGTAATTATTTGGTATATTTCTTGAAAAAGATTAATTTTTAAAGTTTCTTTTTACACAGAGTTTTACAGTAATATTAGTCCCTTTTATTTATTTATTTTTTTTTAATGATGCGTCATAAAAACAGTGATCACTGTTATTGATTAAATATAGAAAAACAGGTCTGATGTGTTCAAAACCTTATCCAGTCTGATCTTACAATGGTAAAATGGTCTCAAGATGGTTCTTTCTTCTCTGAATCTGTTAGTAAAAGTGTTTTTTTTTTTTTGGTTCATCAGTTTTAGTTTTAGTTTAGTTTAAATGTCCAGAAACATGATAACTGAGACAACAGATGAAGACTCCAACTCCCAGGATGCATTTCACAAACAAACATCCACTCACAGAGCTTCAGAGTCGCCTGTGTTTGCATTTCATAGAGACCGTTTGAGGCCTCTTCTCCATGACAACAGCAGCTGAGGATCATGGGTATTGTAGTATTTCTGACCAGAGTTCTTCGAGATTGCTTAGTTTTTGTTTAATTCTTTGTTTTGGTTTTGCATTTCAGTTACACGGACCAAGAAAATATTAAAAATCAGTTTTTGACTGTGTATACATATACTATTAACCCTCTTAAGAATGTAGAAACAGATGCAACTGTTTTAACTCCTTCATAAATGGAGATTTTTATTGTTTGGACTGTTTTAGATAAAACAAAGGCTGCTTTAGTCAGAATCAGAATACTTTATTAATCCCAGGAGAAATTATTATGTTACAGTTGCTCTGTGTTAGTTTAACCATGATCATACGACGGCGTATACGACTATGTAAGAAAATAAAAACATATCACTACGAGAATAAAGTCGTAATATTATGGGAATAAAGTCGCAGTTTAAAAAAACCCTCATAATTTAACGAAAATAATGTCGCACTTTTATGAGATTAAAGTTGTAATGTTTTGAAAATAAATTCACACTAGTGCAATAAAAAAATCATAATTTCTAAATCGTAAGCCTTAACTGTTGTTGATGACAGAGTTTCCAGTTACAGCGAACGCAACAAACAAAGCATCAACTTTCACTTCTGTTCCAGTGGACGACTAATGCTAATGTGTTGATGGTGGGTGGGGCTAATAGGCTCAGTATTTGGTGGGCGGGGCTAATAGGCTCAGTATTTGTCCTTTGTGTGTAAACCCCAAATGAAAGTAGAACCTCACAGAATGTTCACAGTTCTACATCATGTGACCAGTGGGTACGACTGTATTCTGTTAAATTATGATGTTTCCACCTGTTTTTAAAACTAAGACATTATTCTCGTAATATTATGGCTTTATTCTCCAAATATGATGACTTTAATCTCATAAAAGTACGACATTATTTTCGTTAAATTATGAGTCTTTTTTAAACTACGACTTCATTTCCGTAAAATTATAACTTGTTTTTTATTCAACTTTATTCTCATAAAATTACAGGTTTTATTTCAATATTTTCTGACTTTATTCTCGCAGTGGCAAGTGTTTTTATTTTCTTATGTGGCCCGTATAGGCTGTCGTATAATCTACGTTTCCTCAAACGTCAGTTGATGTTTTTCTGTCGAACAAACTCAGATTCAGTATCAGCTTTAATCTGTGGCTTTAATAAATAAATTAAAACTCCATCTTCATCCTCATCAAACCTCCAGTTCTAAACCTGATCCACACATGGTCTGGACCACAGTAGGTTTGATCATTGAAACAACCTTCAGATTTTCTGCTTCAGCAAAAATGTGTGATGTTGGCATGGGGGGGGCAAGCAGACCGACCCCCCGTTCCTCTAAAGTGCAGGAATTTTTGAGAAAACTTTAATTTTCTTGGATAAATGATTGATGGAGCTGTTAGCTGTACTCCCTGGTTTCAGAGCAGTTCTGTTTTTGTAAAGGCTGGACATGGGGCAGATAATATTTAACAAAGGTCAGAGGTCACAGCTCGGGGGGGTGGGGTGGGGGGCACGTCTGTACTTCCCGCTTTCCCGCAGGTGAATGTACAGTGTTCAGATTTACTGCATCAGAGGAGGTTTGATCTGGTTAAGTAAAGGATAAACAAGCAAAACAAAAAACAAAAAAAACGAATGAATAAATAAATAAAAGCAGACCCTGGGCTGAAAGCAGAGGATTCATCATGGCTTTTAAGTTGAAAGTGTCTGAACCATCTGTGTCCGATTCATTTCTAATTTTATCTGTTTCTTCTTTGGGTCAATGTCGACAAAGTTTGTTCACAGTTTTGAGAAATTTTGATTTTTTAAATATTCTAACCGTTCCTTTCCTTCTACTGGTCCTTATGTTGATGATTTAGAACATGTAAATGGTTCCAGATATCAGTCTAGTTTCTACTGAGCACTGATAGAAGTCAGATATGGACTGTGATTGGATGAGTTGAGTTCTCCTCCAGTGAAAGTCCCGCCCACTTCTATAGTTAGATTGATGTGCATCAATAATTATCCAGATGATTCTGTCACTGATTATGTTTTGTTGTTCAGGAAATGTGTAAAATAAATGTAGCAACTCAACTGAGGAGAATCTAAAGTTTCTATCGAGGTACAACATATTAAAAAAGTTTGACTGTTAAAACTGTTACTGAACCTTGTGGTGGGACTGAAGGGGTTAACAGAGCAATAATTCACAGATGAACCACCAGAACATTTACTGAAGCAGCTTTATTTAGAGAAGAACCAGGTGTGTTTGGAGACAAGCCCCCAGTGGCCGTCAGTGGTATTACACTTAATCTGTGGTGCATGTTTCATCAGTACAGTATTATTTAACGTCCTGTAAAACATTTGCCTCTACTTTCAGAACTCCATCCGACACAATCTGTCCCTCAACAAGTGCTTCATCAAAGTCCCGCGGCAGAAGGACGAACCAGGGAAGGGGGGTTTCTGGAAGATCGACCCCCAGTACGCCGAGCGCCTCCTAAGCGGCGCCTATAAGAAGAGGCAGATGCCGCCGGTCCAGATCAACCCAGCCCTGCAGAACCGGCTCCAGGTCAACCTCCCACCGCCGTCCAGAGGCCCCTGTAGCCCCACGGGGGCTCAGACCACCCTGTGCATCAACCAAGAGTCCCAGCGGCTCCTCAGGGAGTTCGAGGAGGCCACAGGGGCCGACCAGAACTGGGACCCTCATCTGGCGGAGGGGACCATGCTGGGGTCCTGGCCTGTGGTCCGAGGACGGAATGGGCTCAAGAGGAAACAGTCGCTGACATCCAGAAGCAACACCAAAGCCTCTCGGCGGTCCAGCTCCCCACTACTGTCGGCGGACGAACAGAAGGAGCTGGGACCGCTGAAGGGGGACTTCGACTGGGACGCCCTGCTGGACTCAGCCCTCAGCGGGGAGCTCAGTCTGGAGGGTGGGGGGCCGCTGAGCCCCATCATGAAGGATGAGGACCTGACAGTGAGGGGGACCCACATCTCCCCTGTTGAAGCCCCGGCTGGGACCCCGGACCTCCACGTGTTGGTGGAGACCCAACGGAACAATGACGTGTCTGACTTTGACGAGGAGACGTTCCTGGCTACGGCGTTCCTGGAGAGTCCGTGGCCCGAGGACGAGGAACAAGGACGGAACGACTTCCTCTGTAGCTCCACCGTCAACCTGGACCAGCTGTTCGACCTCGGAGACTCTTTAAATGGGGACCCCAGCACCCGGATTGACACCCTTCTCTGAGGAATAGTTGCAAAAGAAACACTAACGGCCCTCAGACTGAATGCGAACTCCACATGTTTAAGGTGTTTTTACATTTCGATGCTAATTCATGACGGAAACACGTACCTGTTGAACACAGATGCCACATCACTGTCATCAACTGTCTCATGATTGAATGACTTCAGACAAACGCTGGAGTTCAGAAGCAATGTGACGTGCGTTTACATCTGAAGAACATGTTCTCCTTGTGGTGGTTGAAGGCCTGGTCCACGTCCAAACAGATGTTTTACACACTGAACAGTTCAGTTTATCTGACAGGGTTTTACAAATCCTGCAGATTTGATCATGAAATGAGTTTAATCCAAATTTCATGAATTCTAGTTTTAATTCCAGGTTCTATCGGTTCTTCTCGCTTGTTCTGATTCCAAAAAGGTTCCGAAATAGTCGTCAGATGTTGGATATTTAGTCTGTGTGAGATCAGGTCAGACCAGTTCCATAACTTCATTTTCATTAATCTGGTGATATTTTCATTTGTCCAGTACTTTCACCAAAAATTAGCTCACCGGCCGATAAGCTAACATCTTCGTTAGGAATTTCTTCAAACATCGTCTCTGACCAAACCATTGGTTGGATTAATTTCTAATTTTATATGTATCTTTCTGGGGACAATTTCAACAACGTTTGTTCACAGTTTTGAAAAATTTAGATTTTTGAATTTTTGGCGAATTTTTTTGAATTATTCTGTTTCTTTCCTTCTACTGGTCCATATGTTGATGGTTTAGAACATGTAAATGGTTCCAGATATCGGTCTAGTTCCTACTGATCCCTGATAGAAGTCAGATATAGACTGTGGGGACACTGGAGGCTGTTTTTTTACTGTTTTGATGCTAGCTCTTGAACAGACATGTTACGTACGGTCCTCAGATATGGAAATCTGCACATGGGTGTTGTTTCAACCATAACTGTGGATAAATGTCTCTGAGTTTAGGACAAAGACGTTCTCATGAGCATAAACCGTTAGGTTGGTCTCTGTAGACGCTGTATGAACCCACATGAAGCTTATGTTGGAGTTTGTTTGTGCTCAGAGCTGTTTTTTTATTTTTTTTTAATTTTTATTACATTAGCTAACGATGGTCTCCTATCTGTGGTAACTGATTTCTAGGTGGTTTCTAGACTTGGGTTAGATTTTTTTGTGAAAACATGATCAGTTCCTCTTTTTTTTTTGCTTGGAAACAGTGTTCGCTAACGTCAAAAACAACCAACTCCCTCCACAAAGTGGACTCCGTCTACCAAATTCAACCTGTAAAACAGAGGTTGTAAATGTTTTTTGAACAAACGCCCCTTTAGGTCATCATGAGCCTCCTGCCTCCTGCCTCCTGCCTCCTGCCCCTCCACCCCCCGGAAAGTGATTTTGAGACGGGGGGGATGCCGCAACGAACCTTATTACTGTGATATTGATACTTACACAGACAAACACCCCCCCATTTTGGTCTCAGCGCCCCCCCTCTCAGCTTTCTCGCCCCCCAACGATGTCCCAACGCCCCCTGGAGGTTGGTACCGCCCCGTTGAGAATCATCGCTTTAAAATATATGTAAAGTATCAGTACTGTTGTGGACCAGGCCTACGTGAACCCTCAAAGACCTGGAAACACCTCTGGGTTTCCTACATGTGTTTGGTTTTTCACATATTCAACCAGTTCTAAGTAAAAGTCAAATGAGTTCAAGCTACATCTCCTTTGTCTAAAAATGGATGTTTTTTTTTTTACTTTGACTGCAGATGGAACATTTATTATTTTAGTTTTTTTTTTACAGAGCAGTACTTAGATGTTTGAGATTTCCAAAGGATTTCACTTAAATCTAATCAATCTGTCAGGAGACAATGGCGTCAGTCCAACCACTGCTCAGTCTGAATGTCTGAAAACAAGCAGAGGAACTTTCCTTTGCCTCGGTTTTTGGTATAAAACATATACATTCTATAATACATTGGACGTGTCAGGTCTTTGAAGGTTAAATCAGAGTCAGAACTGGAGGAATAAGACGTCAAACTGGGCTTCCATCACTGCTGAACGTCGTTTTCTACGACTTTGCAGCGATTAACGATGAGGAATAATGAGATATTTGCCAAATGATTCTGGGAGTGATTTACTGTATTTGATTTTTTTTGTGTGTGTGTGTGTGTGTGTGTGCGAGGTTTTTGCTACTAACTTCTTTCTGTATGCATTTTCCCAAAAAAAAGAAAGAAAAAGGAAGAAAGAACGATAGAAAAAAAAGATTAGGTCCAGTTTTAGAGGAATAATCATAGAGTTAACAGGCGTAGAAGTACTTATTTTAGGAGCAGTAATTATTAGTAGATACGTCAGAAACCATTTCAGGCAAAACTCAACTCTTCAGATGGATTAACGGAGACTGTCAATGAATACCTGACCTTCTACGTGCCAACAACAACACCTGGGACTGGACGGCATGGACGAGGTTTTTATTAACCCATAAAGACCCACACCTACTTCTGTGGTTTTTTTCTCTATATTTAACATTTCCTAAGTGATTTATCACTTTTTATCATAAAGTAATCCTTTGTATTTTGCATTTTTCCAGTGAAAATTAGGTATTTTCTGATATTTAATGCACTGATCATATAGATTTTCATTAAGGCTCAGAGTTAATTCAAAGGTTATTAAATCAAAAACAGAAAAATTAAGAAAAAGTGTCTTTTTCAGTGAAATCTGTCATGAATTGAACATAAGCCTGTCACTTTTTCATTGGACATCTGCGCTAAACTTTACCGATATTTACTAAATGTCGAACAAACAGAAATGCGTAATGCATTTTTCCATTTTCCATTAAATCACAAATGTGATGATTTGTTTATTTATTTTTGTGAGATGATACGAGAAGTCATTCCATAAACATGGTAACGAATGTAAATATGGTGTTGATTTACAGATATATTCATTACTATTATATATTACCCCTCTATCTCTTACTAAACTAAAAAAATATTCAATTTCCTGGTGTGTCCACACATACCGACACGTTTCTTTTAAAACTCTTCTTCTTCTCTTATAACGTCCGTCAACATCCATTTTTTAAAATCATGTGACTCTAGTTGTACAAAAAGGTCTTTCCATTGCAGTTTTGCGTGATATACCAATTGCTCTATGCCCAAAAAACCACCTCTTGCCAGTGCAAACAAGTTTTAATCGAAGAACAAGAGTTTTGACGAAATTGACGTTTTTCCATTAGGCAAATTTTTATGCGCAAGTTATATTCACGAAGTTTAAGGGTCAATGGAAAAGCGACTATTGATCCAACCCAATGGGTTTTACTGGTGAATCAATGTTGTAGAAGATGACAGTGTTTTCACGGTAACTACAGAGCCTCTGAACGTCCAAATATGGTCATATCTGATGACCATGAAAAGACGAAAATCTGTATTTTACACCAAGTATTGAGATGGACTGATAGGATTAATGGATCAACAGGTATTAAACAGTTTAGATCAGTAGATGGTTTAGGATAAAGATGGACGTTTGGGTCTTTAAGGGTTAAAAAAGAGCCTTTCGTTTGGTATCATGTGAGGACACAGACTGAACTGAACCAAATGAGTCTAAACTTTAACTAAATGTGTGAAAGTGCAATTGGTTTCATTCTGTTCTGTTCGGTTTATTTCAGAAATGACTTTCACTGTAAAATCCTGATCAGTAGAAATAATGGCATCTTACCTCATGATTGGCTCTGTATGCATCCTGTTTTTATTTTTATTTTACACTTTTCTTTGACAATAAAAGTTTTACTGCATCTTGTTGGTGTAAATAGTCAGATTTCCATAGACTCTTTACTGTTGGATTCATCAATGGGATGTAGAATATATAAACTTATTGTGACATAACATTAGAATTCCTGTTATATATTTATCATCCAAACTCCAACTTTTCCACCTCTTCCAAATATTTGTGAGATTTGAAGTAGAATTTTTGCATTTCTGTGTGTTATTTTTTGAAGAGCAATTTGTAAATTCAGATTCAGATTTATTAATTGTCATTCAATAAAAACATCCCAGATGCTGTTCCAGAACAAAATTGCAAAATGCACAGCACAAAATAAAACACAGAAAAGATTTTAAAAACACCAACTAAAAACAACCCATGTATATGAAAACATATTAAAAACTGCACTAAAATAAATTCACAGAAAAGAAGCTGAATGGAAAGATGATTTTAAGGATATTTTCTAAATACACTAAGATTGATGGAAGTGGCAAAAATAATAGAAAATAATTGCATTGGTTTCCATCACATCATGCAAACATCATCTTATTTGTGATGTTTTAAGTTTCATTTCCACTTGTTTTTACACACAGATGAATGGAAAGCCATTTTATAAGCCATGGTTCCATAATATATATGATAATTTAATATTAAAGTAGCAAAAAAGATAATAAAAACATCTTCAACTTCATAACAGTTACATTTGCTTAAGGTGGTTTTTGCTTTTTCAGAAAATGTCTAATGCAGTTACAACGTACAGATAGGAACATGTTTAAGTCACATGACTGATCAGCTGCTATTCATAGAAATGTTAAACTATATCTGGTCACAAAACACACAACCAGACTGATTTATTCGACCCCAGGATGTTCTACTTCACAGGTGTTCAACATATGGCCCGTGGACCAAAACCAGTCCGCCAAAGAGTCCAATCTGTTCCATGGGATGAATTTATGAAATGCAAAAATTACACTTTACTTTATTGTTTATTTGCCAGGGACGATGTACAATCACATGATTACACCAGAGTTAGCTAAGAGTTAACTACCATCTGCAGCAACTGGGCAGATAAAACAGACAACAGTAAATATGGAATAGGAAAAAAAAGGACATGACATAAAACAGCTGACAAACCATTTAAAAACAAAGTACAGATACAGATATGACAATATAATATAAAGCAAAAAATACAATAATAACAATACAGTCTAAATAACATAGGATAAAACATATAGATAAGCATAAATAGTAAATACAGATATAAGTATAAATAATAAACTGGCCAAGTCCCATTAAAAGGCCTTCGTTTAGTCACAACTGAGTCTTTAAAGATCAAATCCTGAGAGAGATTCAATAGTGCAAAAAATGAATGGACTAAAGCACTGAAGAATTGAACAATAAATGAAGTTAAAATCATTTTGGTTCAGGTTCCACATTCAAACTAATACGATCTAAAGTAAAAAAATAAATAAATGAATAACAGAATAACCAATAAATAATGACAAATACGAATTCTTCTCTTTGTTTCAGTGTAAAAAAAAGTAAAATTACATGTAAAAAAAAAAAGTAAAATTACATGAAAATATTTACATTTACAAACTATCCTTTAACAAAAAAAATATGAAAAACATGAACAAATATGAACCTGAACTGTCTTCATATTTCATCAGTGTAATTGTATTAATATTCTGTCTGTTATTAAAAGTTTGTGTATTTATAGATCCACTGTGTCTGTACATTAGAATGAACATGTATCAATGATAAACTGAGGCAGAATATTGGTGCACATATTGGTTGTTCATGTTTTTCTCATTTTTGTTTTCCCATCTCCTGACACACCGTCCAGCTCATCTTTATTTCAGTTGTTTGCCCCCCCCACCCCACCCCGTCTTTTTGCTTTAGTGTCAGATTTACGTTGGTCTTTTGCTGCTCGTCTGTGTCGGCATCTTGCTGTGATCAGACTGTGGATGATGGGTAATGGAGGTGGGGGGTGACGGGGGGGGTGGGGCTTCTCTTTCAGGGCTTTGTCTGTGCTCAGTCAGACTCTTGTTGCCCCCCCCTCCTTGGGTCTGTGGTCCCTCATTGGGTTGGTGTGGGGTCTAATAGGGACAAGTGTCCCACGGCCCCATATATCACGTCCTGTTGTCCCCGCCGTAGACCCCGGTCCCCTGACCCTGCTGCAGATTAGCACAGCGCCGGGCCTTGAATGGACGCTGTAATCACATGCAAATACAGTGGAGCCTCGCAGGACGTGTTTAATTTGTTCCATGACCAAGCTCGTTTTGCAATTTACTCATTTTACAAATCAATTTTCTCCTTTGAAATTAATCAAAATATAATTAATCCATTCCAGCTCCAAAAAACCACCTAAAAACCACCGAAAATCACCCAAAAACCACCCAAAACCACTCAAATAACAACCAAAAACCAACTCCTATGGGGTCCTGTCTGTCCTCTGGGGTCCTGTCTGTCCTCTGGGGTCCTGTCTGTCCTCTGGGGTCCTCTCTGTCCTATGGGGTCCTGTCTGTCCTCTGGGGTCCTGTCTGTGCTCTGGGGTCCTGTCTGTCCTCTGGGGTCCTCTCTGTCCTCTGGGGTCCTGTCTGTGCTTTGGGGTCGAGTCTGTCCTCTGGGGTCGAGTCTGTCCTCTGGGGTCCTGTCTGTCCTCTGGGGTCGAGTCTGTCCTCTGGGGTCCTGTCTGTCCTCTGGGGTCGAGTCTGTCCTCTGGGGTCCTCTATGTCCTCTGGGGTCCTGTCTGTCCTCTGGGGTCCTGTCTGTCCTCTGGGGTCCTGTCTGTCCTCTGGGGTCCTCTCTGTCCTCTGGGGTCGAGTCTGTCCTCTGGGGTCCTGTCTGTCCTCTGGGGTCCTGTCTGTCCTCTGGGGTCCTCTCTGTCCTCTGGGGTCGAGTCTGTCCTCTGGGGTCCTGTCTGTCCTCTGGGGTCCTGTCTGTCCTCTGGGGTCCTCTCTGTCCTCTGGGGTCCTGTCTGTCCTCTGGGGTCCTCTCTGTCCTCTGGGGTCCTCTCTGTCCTCTGGGGTCGAGTCTGTCCTCTGGGGTCCTCTCTGTCCTCTGGGGTCCTCTTTGTCCTCTGGGGTCGAGTCTGTCCTCTGGGGTCCTCTCTGTCCTCTGGGGTCGAGTCTGTCCTCTGGGGTCCTGTCTGTCCTCTGGGGTCCTCTTTGTCCTCTGGGGTCCTCTTTGTCCATGGTCTCTGATGAGGTAATGATGGGCTGATGAAGGCCAAAGACAGAGCCATGTAACGCTACACTTCTGTTCGATGGACACCCAACACCGTCCTGCAGCGGCGAGGCCCCCCACCCCCACCGACGCTCCCCTGGACCGACGACAACCACAGGTGAGAAGAAACACCGTACAGGAACATCATCAGTGTCATTCAGGAGAGTTTTCTGGAGTTTAGATGACATGATGGCGAAGAAGCAACGGTTGAATTTATCTGAATATTGAAATAAACCAAAGGTTCATAACGATCAGCACAGACACGTCAGTGGTTAAAGGGTTCAATAATAATCTAAGTGACTTCATCTGAGGCCTGTTTGGACCACACCTCCTCCGTCCTCATACCTGAGGTGTTCTACCGTGTTCACCTGGGGGTGTTGGGTACTTTCGGTTTGCGGCGTCTCATGGGAGGGTTAGCGTTTCAGATGCAGATCCTCTTACCTGCAGCAGTCAACGACCTGAGGCCAATAATACCTGTATCAGGTTACCCGCTGCTCTCATCTAACCCACCATTACTGTTATGAGCCCTGGACCCAGATGGAAGCCCAGTCCAGGTCCAGGGGGGTCCACAGGGAGATTATAGGCCCGAGGAGAGGGGAGGGGAGGGGGGGATCAGCTCTCCTTTCCCAGGCCTGGTCTGGATGCAGAGGGTTGGGTGTCCATCACACAGAGGTGTAACATTACAGGTTTAACTGAGTTACATTTAAAGATGATGATGATGATGACGTGAAATTAACCCTTAAACGTCCACCTTTAACCCTTAAGACCTAAATGTTCATCTTTAACCCTTAAGACCCAAATATCCACCTTTAACCCTTAAAGACCCAAATACCCCCTTTTAACCCTTAAAGACCCAAACGTCCACCTTTAACCCTTAAAGACCCAAACGTCCACCTTTAACCCTTAAAGACCCAAATATCCCCTTTTAACCCTTAAAGACCCAAACATCCACCTTTAACCCTTAAAGACCCAAATATCCCCTTTTAACCCTTAAAGACCCAAACGTCCACCTTTAACCCTTAAAGACCCAAATGTCCACCTTTAACCCTTAAAGACCCAAATATCCCCTTTTAACCCTTAAAGACCCAAACATTCACCTTTAACCCTTAAAGACCCAAATATCCCCTTTTAACCCTTAAAGACCCAAACATCCACCTTTAACCCTTAAAGACCCAAACGTCCACCTTTAACCCTTAAGACCCAAACATCCACCTTTAACCCTTAAAGACCCAAACGTCCACCTTTAACCCTTAAAGACCCAAACATACTCCTTTAACCCTTACAGACCCAAACGTCCACCTTTAACCCTTAAAGACCCAAATATCCCCTTTCAACCCTTAAAGACCCAAACGTCCGCCTTTAATCCTTAAAGACCCAAACGTCCGCCTTTAACCCTTAAAGACCCAAACGTCCACCTTTAACCCTTAAAGACCCAAAAGTCCACCTTTAACCCTTGAAGACCCAAACATCCACCTTTAACCCTTAAGACCCAAACATCCACCTTTAACCCTTAAAGACCCAAATATCCCTTTTAACCCTTGAAGACCCAAACGTCCGCCTTTAATCCTTAAAGACCCAAACATCCACCTTTAACCCTTAAAGACCCAAACGTCCACCTTTAACCCTTAAGACCCAAACATCCACCTTTAACCCTTAAAGACCCAAACGTCCACCTTTAACCCTTAAAGACCCAAACATCCACCTTTAACCCTTAAGACCCAAACATCCACCTTTAACCCTTAAAGACCCAAATATCCCCTTTCAACCCTTAAAGACCCAAACGTCCGCCTTTAATCCTTAAAGACCCAAACGTCCGCCTTTAACCCTTAAAGACCCAAACGTCCACCTTTAACCCTTAAAGACCCAAAAGTCCACCTTTAACCCTTGAAGACCCAAACATCCACCTTTAACCCTTAAGACCCAAACGTCCACCTTTAACCCTTAAAGACCCAAATATCCCTTTTAACCCTTAAGACCCAAACGTCCACCTTTAACCCTTAAAGACCCAAACGTCCGCCTTTAACCCTTAAAGACCCAAACACCCACCTTTAACCCTTACAGACCCAAACGTCCACCTTTAACCCTTAAAGACCCAAACATCCACCTTTAACCCTTAAGACCCAAACGTCCGCCTTTAACCCTTAAAGACCCAAACGTCCACCTTTAACCCTTAAAGACCCAAAAGTCCACCTTTAACCCTTGAAGACCCAAACATCCACCTTTAACCCTTAAGACCCAAACGTCCACCTTTAACCCTTAAGACCCAAACATCCACCTTTAACCCTTAAAGACCCAAACGTCCACCTTTAACCCTTAAAGACCCAAACATCCACCTTTAACCCTTAAGACCCAAATGTCCACCTTTAACCCTTAAAGACCCAAATATCCCCTTTCAACCCTTAAAGACCCAAACGTCCGCCTTTAATCCTTAAAGACCCAAACGTCCACCTTTAACCCTTAAAGACCCAAAAGTCCACCTTTAACCCTTGAAGACCCAAACATCCACCTTTAACCCTTAAGACCCAAACATCCACCTTTAACCCTTAAAGACCCAAAAGTCCACCTTTAACCCTTGAAGACCCAAACATCCACCTTTAACCCTTAAGACCCAAACGTCCACCTTTAACCCTTAAAGACCCAATTATCCCTTTTAACCCTTAAAGACCCAAACGTCCACCTTTAACCCTTAAGACCCAAACGTCCACCTTTAACCCTTGAAGACCCAAACGTCCACCTTTAACCCTTAAGACCCAAACGTCCACCTTTAACCCTTGAAGACCCAAACGTCCACCTTTAACCCTTAAGACCCAAACGTCCACCTTTAACCCTTGAAGACCCAAACGTCCACCTTTAACCCTTGAAGACCCAAATGTCTGCCTTTAACCCTTGAAGACCCAAACGTCCACCTTTAACCCTTGAAGACCCAAATGTCTGCCTTTAACCCTTGAAGACCCAAACGTCTGCCTTTAACCCTTGAAGACCCAAACATCCACCTTTAACCCTTGAAGACCCAAACGTCCACCTTAACCGTTAAAACATTCTACGACGCTGTATTAGCAACACATCAGAAAAATAAAAACACTTGTCACTACGAGAATAAAGTCGTAATAGTTCGAGAATAGTCATAATATTATGGGAATAAAGTCGTAGTTTAAAAAAAAACCCATAAATTTAATGAAAATAATGTTGTACTTGTATGAGATTAAAGTTGTCATATTTTGAAAATAAATTCGCAATAGTGTGATAAAAAGTCATAATTTATAAATTGTAAACCTCAAGTTTTGTTGACGACAGTTTCCGGTTACAGCGCTAGCCCTACAGTTCCTCCTTCATAAAAGACGTAATTTGCTCAGAATCTGTCTGGTTCTTACGATGAAACAAACCCAAACATGTGTGAACTGTCTTCAAATTCCACTCAACAAATGCTAATGTTTTCATTGTGGGCGGGGCTAATTTTTAAAATTATTTTATATCATGTATATATAATATATTTGCTGTTAATCACTGACATATGACAGGAGGAAAAATTTAAAATAACTGATTCAAATTTTATGTGGAATATCAGGGAAATAAAAAAAAAATGTTTTTTTTTTTTTCATCAAAAAATCTTGTTTGTTTAGAATAGAATAGAATGCTCTTTATTGTCATTATACATTGTACAATGAAATTGGGGGGAGCTTCTTCATATCAGTGCAGCAATATTAAAAGAGACAAAGTAGAAATAGTGCAATTTAAAAAGAAGTACAATAAGATAAAAGTGCAAAATGCGCTATGTACAAATGTGCAATAAGGCATCTGAGGTAGAGGTATTAAGAAATTTAAAGAATGTAAGGGTATGAATATGAGGAGTGAGGAGTTATTGCACGTTGACAAAGAATAAATAATTAAAAAGTTTTTAAGAAAAACAGTAGCAGCAGTGGTGTGTATAAATATACAAATATGTTGGGATATGAGAGTATGAAGTTATTGCACATGTGGAGAAATATGAAATATGAAAATACAAGGTATATGATCATGGGTGTGATAATTATGAAAAGTTATTGCACAATAAGCAGTTAATTTTACAGTAAGTGTATATTACACACAGGTATGTGGTTATTGCATATAAGAGTTCAGGATGGTGATGGCTTTTGGGAAGAAACTGTTCTTCAGTCTGTTTGTTTTTGCCTTGTGGCATCTGTAGCGCCTCCCAGAGGGCAAAAGTTCAAACAGCTGGGCACCGGGGTGAGAGCTGTCCTTCCTGATCTTATGAGCTCTGCTGAGGCACCGGGTGGAGTAGATGTCTCTCAGGGAGGGCAGAGGACATCCAACTATCCTCTGTGCTGCTTTGACTGTCCTCTGCAGCCTCTCCCTGTCCGCCTCGGTGCAGCTCCCGTACCAGATGCAGACACAGTACGTCAGCAGGCTCTCTATGGCTGACCGGTAGAAGGCCATCAGCAGCTTCTTGTCCAGGTTGTTCTTCCTGAGGACTCTCAGGAAGTGGAGACGCTGCTGGGCCTTCTTAATGACGGTGGAGATGTTGTCCGACCAGGAGAGGTCATTGGAGATCTGGACTCCGAGGAACTTTACATTCCAAACATGTCCTTTAAAGGGTTAAAATATGACAGTTATTGAGTGTTTGGTGTTTTTTTTTATGGATCAAGTTGATGAAATAGAAAATAATAAAAAGGTTCAACACAGACCGTATCAAACCCTTCGAACATCAGTCCTGTACCTTTAGGTGATCACACCTCTGATCTATGATGAGGTTACAGACCAGATCTATCCCATAATGCGACAGTTTATGAAACCCTTTAATAATTCTATAATAAAGTGTGTGATGAGTGTTTTCTACTCTTACATCCTGTTTCTATACAGACACAGACTGAACAACGTTCAGTTTAATGTGTGGAAACGAAACAAACCAATCCAACCAATGAGTGGACTTTATTAAATGAATGAACAGCTGATCTGTCACCAAAGGTTCGAGTCGTACAAACCTGATTTAAAGCATCAGCATCTGAGCTCGTTTACTACAGGTTCACTGGAACGTCACAACAGAACCCAGACCAGAACCCAGAACAGAATCCAGAACAAGACCCAGACCAGAACCCAGAACAGAACCCAGACCGGAACCCAGACCAGAACCCAGAACAAGACCCAGACCAGAACCCAGAACAGAACCCAGACCGGAACCCAGACCAGAACCCAGACCGGAACCCAGAACAGAACCCAGAACAGAACCCAGACCAGAACCCAGAACAGAACCCAGACCGGAACCCAGACAGGAACCCAGACCGGAACTCAGACCGGAACCCAGACCAGAACCCAGACCAGAGCCCAGACCGGAACCCAGAACAGAACCCAGAACAGAACCCAGACCGGAACCCAGAACAGAACCCAGACAAGAATCAGGTGGACCATCCTACTGGACCAGAATCGGGTAGACCATCATACTGGACTGGTACTGGACCGGTGCCAGTACTGGTAAAGCACCGGTCCTGGTACCAGACTGGTACCGGATCAGTCCTGGTAGTAGTCTGATACTGGTACCAATACTGGACCGGTACTGGCACTGGTAGTGATACTGGTACTGGACCAGTACCGGCACTGGTACTGATACTGGTACTAGTACTGATACTCATACTAGTACTGGACCAGTACCAGTACCAGCATTGGCACTGATACTGGACCAGTACTGATATCGGCACTGGTACTGCTACTGGTCCTGGTACAGGTACTAGACAAATACTGGTACTGGACCGGCACTGGCCCAGAACTGGCACTGATACTGGTGCATACTTTACATTTTTTTTCACTGAAATGAGAACAGTTACTGTTTGTCATTTTTTATGGGTTTATTCTGTTGTTATACTTCTGGTTCTGATCCACTTTAGACTGAACTGGGCTGAATGTAGAACCTGAACTAACATCAGTTTAAATCCATTTATTGTTTATGTCTTCAGTGTATTTTCTGTACTTCATAAACCCATCCTATGGGACAGACTGGACTTTGCGGCGGGCCGGTTTTGGTCCAGGGGTCGTATGTTGGACCCCCTGGTCCCATCGGTTCTGATTCAGTTGAAATAAAACAAACGTGTGATTCACAAACTGAAGCTTCAGGACAAGTTCCCAACAAGAAAAACTGGAAAAGTGGACGGAGAAGAGACGGGAATACATCTTTTTTATCACACAGCTAATGAAAGGCCCGTTTCCACGGTAACGGCTGGTACTATTGTCATGGAGGGTATTTCTAGGGGGAGGGGGGGGTCTTACCCAGGCTCTGGGGCTGATGGAGGTTGGAAGGAGCCTCAGATTTATTACAGTGAAAGTTCACCCCCCATGAAGTAGAAGAACTGCAGTACAAGCACACAGACTACAGTACAAATACACCTACAACAGTACGAGTACACAGACTACAGTACAAGTACACCTACTACAGTACAAGTACACAGACTACAGTACAAATACACCTACTACGGTACAAGTACTCAAACTACAGTACAAGAACAAAAACTATAGTACAAGTACACAGACTACAGTACAAGTACACAGACTACACTACAAATACACAGACTACAGCACAAGTACACAGACTACAGTACAAGTACACCTACAACAGTACAAGTACACAGACTATGGTACAAATACACCTACTACAGTACAAGTACACAGACTACAGTACAAATACACCTACTACGGTACAAGTACTCAAACTACAGTACCAGAACAAAAACTATAGTACAAGTCCACAGACTACAGTACAAGTACACAGACTACAGTACAAATACACCTACTACAGTACAAGTATACAGACTACAGTAAAAGTACACAAACTATAGTACAAGTACACAGACTACAGTAAAAATACACAGACTACAGTACAAGCACACAGACTACAGTACAAGTACACAGTCTACAGTACAAATACACAGACTACAGTACAAGTACACAAACTACAGTACAAGTACACAGATGACAGTAGAAGTACACAGACTACAGCACAAATACACAGACTACAGTACAAGTACACAGATTGCAGTATAAGTACACAGATTGCAGTATAAGTACTCAGTGTACTTCAGTAGAGTTGACCAGAGGGTGGTTTTACTACACATTTCCTTTTCTACATTTTATAACTAATATTTGCACTTTTTTCTTCACATTTTCCAAACTGGCTTTAGACTGAATCCGTCTGAGGTGAATTATTTATTCAATATTTTTAATCTGATTTATGAATCTTCAACTCAGAGAAGAATCAACACATTAGTGAATCGATCAGTTAAATAGAACAAATGAAAAAGACACAAATGCACTGGACTCTTTTCCATTGACCCTTAAACTGTGTGAATTTAACTTGTTCATATAAATTTGTCTAATGGAAAATCAACAGTTTCACCAAAGCTCTCATTTTTCTCTGAATAGTTGTTGTTCGAGGTGTTTTTTCGTAGTTAAATTGGTATATGACCCAAAACTGTAATGGAAAGACCTTTGAGTCCAATTGGAGTCACATGACCAAAACAAACAGATGTTGATGGATGTTAGAACAAGAGTTGAAGAGTTGAACCCAAACGTGTGTGTATGTGTGGACACACCAGGAAACCACATCAGTTTAGAATTTAGTAGCAGATAGATGAGGAACCAGCATTCTAGATTCAAAACAACACAGATTTCTGTTCATGTTTATGGAAGGACTGACACTGACATCTACCAGAAGAAAGAAACTAATCAGTACATTTGGGATTGAATGGAAAAACCAACATGACACACTTCTGTTTGGAACACATTTATATAAATATGGGGACAGTTTAGCTCAGATGGACCAAAGGGACTAATGTTAAGGAGTAACACAACATTTATAACACACACATAAAACAAACACACACACACACACACGCATATATGTGTGTGTTTAGTGTGTGTGTGTCCTCTGCTGTAGGTGGGGGCCGGTTCCCTCTTTGTCACACAGACTCAGGGGCTGATGGGTAATCTGACATCCATCACAGGCTTAGTGAGCAATACACACTCCGACCAACAACAGGGAACAATGGGCAGGGAAAAAAGGGGAGGGGCTCTGTATTCATGACAACAGGCTGGGGGGGGGGGGGGTATTGTTGGGGAGGCCGAGGAAAGAATGAAGCACCAACACCGTCATGACAGAGGTGTGGAAGAAGACGGAAAAACACTGAGAAGTTTAGACATCTACCAGATCCACCTGGACCACATCCATTAGGACCAGATCCACTTAGACCAGATCAACTGGACCAGATCCACCTGGACCAGATCCACTTGGACCAGATCACCTGGAGCAGGACACCTGCTCCAGACCCACCTGGACTAGATCCACCTGGTACCTGATCCACCGGGTACCAGGTCCATCTGAATCAGATGCAACTGGACCAGATCCACCTGGACTAGAGCCACCTGGCCCAGAACCAGAATCTTGTATTTATATGTCTGTCACATTTAAGCACATGGTGTAAAACAAAACTGTCAAACTTTTAAAGATTAAAACAACAAATGACACAAAAAGACACAAAAGTGTCATGTTTTCCTCATATTTTTCATTAATGTATTAATTTTTGTTCGATTTTTTGTTTATTCTCTTCATTATTTTCTTAATTTTTGCTCATTTTGATGATTATTTACCCCAATTTCATTCATTATTTTATTCACTTTTGTTCATTTTCTTGATTATTCTCTTCATCTTTGTTCTTTTTGCCCATTTTAATTATTTCCTGTTTATTATTATATTATTTATTCATTTTTATGATTCTTCTCTTCGTTTTAGATCATTTGACTGAGCACAAAATATTATAATCTATATGAACCAATGTTGGTGTTGATCACTGACATGTGACAGGAGGAAAAAAAACAAAAGAAATAACTAATCTTAATCTAATTTTTATGTAGAATATTGGAGAAAAATATTTTTTTGTGTTTTTTCTTTGTTTCCATTCCAAACATATCATTTAAAGGGTTAAAATGTGACAGTTTTTGAGTATTTGGTATTTTTCTTGTAAAACCGTTCAAACCGTCGCTCTCAGTGTGAATCTAAAAACCCTCTGAATCCACTGACGCCGTCTGAGTGCAGCGGTTCGGGCTTTTCCTGGTTGTTGCTGTGGTAACCTGCTGTCCAGGTAACAGGTTAGTGACTCAACAATGGTGTGGTTTTCCAAACACACACTCCATTTACGGCCTGGGCGACACCTCACACACACACCGTCTGCATTGTCTGAAACTACAGCTGCTTCTCCTTCACATGCAATGAAATAAAAAAAAAAAACACAACAACCCACAGCGTGTGTGAGTGTGTGAACCAGCGTCAGTGTGTCCATCTGTGGAACACCAATTCAACTTTAATGTATTTATTTATAATGAAGGGACATGAGACACAGACGGCCTGGACTTCACTGATAAAACCACTGACTTTAAACCAGATCAAACCAGACACTTCTATTAACATATATGTTCTGTTATTATTTATGGTATGGTTCATGACGTTATTAGCATTCTGCTGTTTTTTCATATTATGTAAAGTTATGCTTTATGCTACATTATGTTTTGCTGTTTCATTATATTGTTACATTGTTGTCTTACATTGAGTTGTTACAATACATTTTGTAGTTATGTAACAGTGCTATATTATGCTATGCTATGTTATGCTATGCTATGTTATGCTATGTAATGCTATGTTATGCTATGCTATATAATGCTATGTTATGCTATGGTATGTTTTACTATGCTATGCTATGTTATGTTATGCTATGCTATGCTATGTAATGCTATGTTATGCTATTTTATGTTATGTTATGCTATGTAATGCTATGTTATGCTATGTTATTCTATATTGTTATGCTACGCTATGTAATACTATGTTATGTAATGCTATGTTATGCTATGCAATGCTATGTTATGCTATGGTATGTTTTGCTATGCTATGCTATGTAATGTTATGCTATGCAATGTAATGCTATGTTATGTTATGCTATCTTATGTTATGTTATGCTATGTGATGCTATAATGCTATATATGCTATGTTACATTATGTTCTATGTTGTGTTCTATGTTGTGTTTTATGTTGTATGTTTGTTGAATATGGCCTGTCTTTGTTTCACCTCCATAACCTCACATTCTGCAGGTTCTATGTTCTACATACATTTATGACAGATATGTGGAACATATGGGTATGAGTATGAGTTCCTTTTCCATTTACATCCACAGAATCGACACCAACGTTTAACAAACATCTTTGTAGATAAACATAGGATGTAAGCCTGTCTACCTGCTGGAGGCGGTAACCATGGTAACGAGGCCATCCTCACCTCTACCGGGGTCTGTCTGACACTCAGTACTGGACACAGGACTCTGCCACCGTTGCATTATGGGATATTTATGTTGGAGAGGTGTCCAGGGTGTGACCACTGTAACACTAACCCAGAAACAGCCTGTAGTGCCACCTTCAGACCGAACTACAGACACCGGTTTACCCGCTTTAATCCACCTGAGAGAAACAGCCCCTGTTTCATGGAAACTCATCTAGTGTCTGATCTGTTCATCGTCCTGTGATGGAAATAGAAATGCTGGTCTTTTCCAGATCCTGACCCCACCCCCCCTCCGGTCCACCTCGGTAATGTAAACCTCTGGCCTACATACAGATGACACCGCCGCCTCCACGGTCACCTGACACCTGCGTGTGACGCTGCTGGGAGACGAGCCGGCGAGGACCAGGACCAAAAAACAAACATAAACAAAGGACGGCAGCCCACGGAGGAGGCGGGGCCAGGGCCAGGGGAGGGGGCGGGGGCGGCCACAGTTTAACCTTGGCCGGGCGAGTCCAGACCTGCCTCTGAATGAGGGGTGGGAGTCTCACCAAGACGCCGCCGCAGTTGGACCGGCTCAAAGAGAGAGGACAAAAGGACCCAAGGAAAACCACACTCTGAGACCAGAGGGTCCACATAAGACCACAACTGGGTCTGAGACCAGAGGGTTCACATAAGACCACAACTGGGTCTGAGACCAGAGGGTTCACATAAGACCACAACTGGGTCTGAGACCAGAGGGTCCACACAAGACCCACGACTGGGTCTGACACCAGAGGGTCCACATAAGACCACAACTGGGTCTAAAGGGGCTAAAGGTTTTCAGTAGACCCTCAGATGGTCCAGGTAGGACCCCTTGTCCCAGGTTCTAAAAGCCTTTAACCTTCCAGTAACTGTTAGACCATATTATCCACATCCTCCAGGTTATTTTACAGTTTGTTTTTGGTTTGAATTCAACAGTTGCTCATTTTTGTCTGATTGTTTAAATTCTGATCCTTCCACTAAATCCATCCCATAATAAACAGTGTTAAATTCCTACACTAACACCCTTCTACCAAGTGAGTACAAAATACACACCGACAGATTTAATATTTGACCTAGAATCAAAAATAATAATAATTTGAACCAATGTTGGTGTGAATCACTGACAGATGACAGGAGGAACAAATAAAAATAAAAAAATATATAATTTATATGAAGAACATTGGAAACAGATCAAAAAATTAAAACTATGGTTTGTTTCCATCAAAAACATTTAAAGGGTTAAATCTGACACTTATTGAGTATTTAGTATTTTTGTTTATGGGTCAAATTGATGAAATAAAAAGAATGTTAAAAGTTCCAAACAAACTGTCAATAAATAGTTCTGACTTCGGTACCGTTCTATGCAGATGATGGGCTTTAACTATTTAAAGGTCTTTTCTGGTACCGGAGGTTAAAGGAGCCTCAGCTGAACCTCCAGAACCCTGTTTGGTTCCATGTTGGACCGTCATTCTTCAGGGTGAAGGGCAGAGTGGCCTCCATCGACGCAGCTCCGTCTTTAATTCCTTTCTTTCTTTTTCCATTTCTGAACACTCGTTGGATTCCTGGCCGTAGGTTGGCCCGGCCCGTTAGCATTTGCAGACGGTACTTTCTCTTTTCTCTGTCTTTACTCACTGCTTTCCAAACTTTAATTTGATTTCTTTATTTCTTTGTTGGTTTCACAGCAGAGGGAACGCTTTCACACGTTACTGCTTTACATATCTGAGACTGAGCTGCCGTGGCGACAGTCGACCACAAAGGCCCCCTCGGCGCTCCCCGTCAGGCCCGGTCCAAGGCCCGGACCCCCTCGGCAGACCACCACCAGCTGGCCTCGCCGGGCCCGGGCCTGTCCATTCACCCGCCCGGACCCTCCAGGACCCCGGGTTCATCCACAGAATGACTGATCTGAGTGGACGTGGGCAGGTCCTGGCAGCGCTCTTTAACATCTCTGTCTTTGTTTTTCCGTTTGCTATCAGTCAGCACCAGTTGGACCTTTTAACGGCAGCGATTTCACACAGAAACATGTTTTATCACCAAACTAAACCATGTCAATTAAAAACACAAAGAGATCAGCATCAGTTCCTCCACCGTCCTACAACCAAAAAAAAACAAAAAACAGAACCAGTGTCCCTGTACGTCAGCGTCTGTTCTATGTGGATCAGAACCAGTTGAATATGTGAGGTTGTTCAGGTTCTGTTCTATGTTCCAGTCCTGTGGTCTGGATGCACATCAATCTAACTATAGAAGTGGGCGGGACTTTCACTGGAGGAGAACTCAACTCATCCAATCACAGTCCATATATGACTTCTATCAGTGATCAATAGGAACTAGACTGATATCTGGAACCATTTACATGTTCTAAACCATCAGAATATGGACCAGTAGAAGGAAAGGAACATTTAGAATATTTAAAACAATTGTCAAAAATCTAAATTTGTCAAAACTGTGAACAAACTTTGTGGACATTGTCCCAAAGAAGACACATAAAATATGAAATGAATCCGACCAGTAGATTCAGGGAAGATGTTTGAAGAAATTGCTAACAAAGACAAAAACAATGAGGACGACAAAGACGAAGACGAGGACAACAATGACGAAGATGACGATGTAGCCAAAAACGGCAATGAAAACAGCGACAAAGATAGTGATAAAGACCGCAACAAAGACCGCAACAAAGATGGCGACAAAGACGGCGATGAAGACGACAAAGATGAAAAAAACAATGACAAAAATGACAACAAAGACAACAGCAAAAACAATGACGAAAACAACGACAAAGACGACACCAGACACAGTGCCTTCATAATATCTCATGGTCTATTGGCTGGTGAGATAACTGAACCCTGGTACCCTCGGTTCTATTCCCCAGTACCCTCAGTTCTGTCCCCCGGTACCCTCGGTTCTGTTCCCTGGCACCAGGGTCAGGGTTAACTCTAACTGAATACAGACCCAATGAAACCAGTCCAGACCCGTTCAGGTCCTTTTATCACTAAACCCACCTGGAACCACTGCTACAAACACACAGAAACCAGAACCATCTACGGAAACATGTACAAGGACGTTGACTCTAAATGATAAAGACCAGATTCATGGTCAAATGTTTGTTCGATGAAGGACTCGGTGAAGATGAAAATAATATAAAAAAAAAACAAAACAGATGAAGAAGTCCAAATTGAGTCCACTGACAATCAAAGACTCAAACCCACTTCATTAGCTTTTACTGGAGGTTTTCAGGAAAGGAACAGTGAAAATATGTAGATTTACAGTATGTTGAGTTAAAATGTTTAAAACCCCTGAAACACCAGGAACAGGAAGTGGATTTACAGACGCTGTTCTGTTGGTTCTTCATTAACTGTTCAACTGTTTCATTGTTCTGTTTATGTTCAACTATTAAACCGTCTGTTCATCTGGACACAAACTGTCCTCATCTGGTCTAAAGGACAGAGGATGAGGCGGTCCACAACAGAAAGACCTTCCGAGGAAAAACCAGTGAAATGTTGGGCTGTAAACGAAATAAAACTGACTAAAACTGAACTGAACTAAACTAAAAAATGTCATTTCAGTCCATAAATATAAATAAATAACCTGAACAGCTCCATTTTTCAACATGTGGTTCAATCTGATGACGCCATATTTGCAGTTGAATGTGTTTTAATCATAAAACTGTAACTAAATCAACATCGATTAAAGCAAATTAAAATAGAAAAAACAACAAAAGAAAACACAAAAATAAAACAGGACACAAACCCTGGTCCATGTTTTATTTATTTCATTTATTATTGTATTACTTTTTCTTTATTTTGTTTCTTATTTTGTTATTTTTTCTTCAGTTTTTGTTTGATTCGAGGTTTATTTTGTTTCTATTATTTATTATTTTGTTGATTTATTCTTTGTTGTGTCATATCTGAACCATTTAGTCCATGTATTAGTAGGATTAGTAAACCCTTTAGGTACAAATACTACAGTTATACTGCAGTAAACTACTGATACTTCTGTTGCTGCAGTTACAGATACTTTAGATGTACTGATGCAGTACTTGTACACACTGATACTTCTGTTACTAATTAACTCGTTCAGTTCAGTTTAGTCGTGACACTGTTAATATTAAAGCTAATGTCTGAACAGATTTATGACCCCCCCACCCAGCACCACCGCCGTCACCTTTCCAGCTGGCTGAGCTCAGCCTGGGGGGTCAGAGGGGTTGGCAGTGGTGGTGGTGGTGGTAAGGGGGGGGGGGGGGGGGGGAATCTTTACTTACACCCCCCACCAGGGATCAGACAAACACTTATTAACTGAGAGGAATGTAAACAGAACACGAGGAAAGTGAAAGGAGAAGGACCAGGATGACCCCCTCCTTTAACCCCCCCACCCCCCTGAAGGACCAGGATAACCTCCCCTACAACCACCCCCACCCCCTAAAGGACCAGGATAACCCCCCTCCACCCCCCCACCCAGGACATTTCATCCAGAATTTTCTAGAACAAATAATATCGAATCTGAACCAACAGAATACAACTAATGAACATAAACTTCTCTGTCCAATAGAACAGACATAGTGGTTCCAGAGGACTGGACTGTCTCCTGTGGTCCAGTGGACTGGACTGTCCCCTGGAACCATGGACCATTCTGGGTGGAGTCTACTTGTCCTCCCTGTGTCTGCGTGGGTGCTCAGGCTCCTCCCACCATCCAAACACATGCACTGATAGGTTCACTGGTTCATCTGAATCACCCATAGGTATGAATGTCACAGTGGGTGGGTGTTAGTCTCTGTCGCCCTGTGATGAACTGGTGAACTCCGCCTTCACCCATAGGTAACTGGGATAGGCTCCGCCCCCACGACCCTAGTGAGGATAAAGCAGGTTCAGAACACGAATGAAAGTTTGACACAGTTTTCATGTGAAGTTCCTTTAGTCGTCTCTGTAGGAACCTTCATCCTCTGTATTTAACATCAGATTAACTGGATTATCTGGTCCCTGAGACCAGATCAGGTACTAGGTCTGTGTTTACTCGTGGATTTGAAGTGTCTCATCCTTTTTCGTCTAAACCGTCCACATGTGTTTGCTTTTGGAGGATCATCTGTATGAAACAACACAGACACAAAGGGTTAAAACACTGGATGAGTTCATGTCCCTTTAACCAGAGACCTTCAATCCACTGGACCACATGGACTCCACTAGAGGACACTGGACCACATGGATGCTGGTCCACACGGACTCCACTAGGGGACACAGGGTTTACCTCATGATAGTATACACACACACACACATATATATATATATATATATATATATATATGGCCCAAAACGGAATCTGGCCCGATTCAGAATCGGGCCGGCCTAGAATGGAATTCTATTCTAGGCCGGCCTAGAATGGAATCCTGCTGCTATAATGTTATTTTTATACCATGTTTAATGCAAATGATCCATAATTCCATAATTTGTCATAATTTTACATTTTCAGTCTTACATACCTTGAGTAACTATTGTCAATTTCAGTCGATTTCACTGTACCATATATTGGTGGGGAGTACCACTAGGTTGTATTTGTAAATAAAGTGTATTATAGTTTATAATTAAAATGTTGTTTGTTTCATTTTTTTTCACATATTTGCAAATTCCATGTATTGATTTTTGTAATAATTTAGATCATTTGCATTAAACATGCCAGATTCTGTTTTGGGCCTCGACATATATATATATATATATATATATATATACACATACATACATACATACACACACACACACACACACATACACATATATATATATATATATATATATATATATATATATATATATACATATATATATATATATATATATATATATATATATACACACTATTATATATTTTTTACTGATTATTTTCATCCTGTTTTCATAGTGTTTTATCCGCGTTTTTATTGTGGTCAGTCAAACTGAATCTGAACCTAAAACTGAATCTGAACCGCCTTTGTCGTGGGCTTCGTTGTGGGCTTCATCATTGTCCTTGTCGTGGTCTTCATATGGTCTTCGTCGCTGTCGTCATCGTGGTCTTCGTCGTGGTCTTCGTCGTGGTCTTCATCATTATCCTCGTCATTGTCTCTGTCATTGTCTTCGTCGTTGTCATCATTCACAGTTGCTTCAAACATCTTCATTCATTCATTTCTTATTTCATCTGTATTTCTTTTGGGACAATGTCTACAAAGTTTGTTCACAATTTTGACACATTTTCATTCATTCATTCATCCATTCATCCATTTATTCATTCATTCACTCATTCATGTTCTGAACCTACTTTATCCTCACTAGGGTCATGGGGGCGGAGCCTATCCCAGTTACCTATGAGTGAAGGCGGAGTTCACCAGTTCATCACAGGGCGACAGAGACGAACACCCACCCACTGTGACATTCACACCTATGGGTGATTCAGATGAACCAGTGAACCTATCAGTGCACGAGTTTGGATGGTGGGAGGAGCCTGAGTACCCTGACAGAACCGATGCAGACGTGGGCAGAACATATAAACTCCACCCAGAAAGGTCCCTGGTTGGAATCGAACCCAGAACCACTGGACCACTGTGTCGCCCTTTGACAAATTTAGATTTTTGAATTTTTGATAACTTTTTTCAATATTCTAGCTGTTACTTTTCTTCTACTGGTCCATATGTTGATGGTTTAGAACAGGGGTGTCAAACTCATTTTAGTTCAGGGGCCACATTCAGCCCAAATTGATCTCCAGTGGGCCGAACCAGTAAAACAATAGCATAATAACCTGTAAATAATGACTCCAAATTTTTCTCTTTTAGTGCAATCAAAATTAAATTATAAAAATATGTACATTTGCAAACTATCCAAACAAAAATGATGTGAATAACTTGAAAAAAACTGAAATTTCTTGAGAAAAATAAGTGCAATTTTAACAATATTATACCTCAACTTACCATTTATACATGCATATTACAGACTGGATCTACAAAGGCAAAAAATATTTTATAACAGGAAGAATAATTAATAATTAAAATTTCACTTTCAAAATTTCAGGTTTTTTGCATTTTATTGTTAAAGGATAGTTTGTAAATGTTGATATTTTCATCATTTAATGTAAGTTTTTACACTAAAACAAAGAAAAAATAGGAGTTGTCCCTACGTATTTATAGATGTAATGTATTATTATGTTTTTCACATTAAACTAAGAAAATTTGGAGTCATTATTTATAGGTTATTATGCTATTATTTTAGTTGAGATCACATTGGTCTGTATGTGGAACCTGAACAAAAACGACTTTGACATCCTTGATTGTTAATATTTTAAGTGTAATTTTTGCTGATTCATCCCGCGGGCCGGATTGGACTCTTTGGCGGGCTGCATTTGGCCCCCAGGCCGCATCGTTGACACCCCTGGTTTAGAACATGTAAATGGTTCCAGATATCAGTCTAGTTCCTATTGAGCACTGACAGAAGTCATATATGAACTTTCATTCATTTGGGTTCATGACCTTTGACCTTGGGTGACATTGAAGGGTCAAACTCAAGGTCACCAACATCTACATTTCAACAATTTCTGAATCTACTGCTCGGTTTCATTTATAATTTTACATGTTTCTTCTTTGGGACAATGTCTACAAAGTTTGTTCAGTTTTGATAAATTTAGATTTTGATTTTTTTGCCAAAACGTCGTCTCTGTCTTTGTCATCATCGTCTTCATCGTCGTCTTTGTCTCTTTCTTTGTCATCGTCTTCATCGTCACTGTCTTCGTCAGCATCCTCGTCACTGTCTTTGTCGCCGTCTTCATCATTGTTGTCTTTGTCGTCCTTTTCTTCATCATCCTTGTCTTCGTCGCCATCTTTGTTAGCAATTTCTTCAAACATCTTCTCTGACTAAACTACAGGTCGGATTCATTTCTAATTTTATATGTTTCTTCTTTGGGTCAATGTCTACAAAGTTTGTTCACAGTTTTGAAAAATTTACATTTTTGACAGATTTTTTTTTACATATTCTAAATGTTCCTTTCCTTCTACTGGTCCATATGTTGATGGTTCAGAACATGTAAGTGGTTCCAGATATCAGTCTAGTTCCTACTGATCATTGATAGAAGTCATCTATGGACTGTGATTGGATGAGTTGAGTTCTCCTCCAGTGAAAGTCCCGCCCACTTCTACTGTTAGATTGATGTGCATCCAGACCACAGGACTGGAATATAGAACGGAACCTGACATAGAACACATTCAACTGGTTCTGATCCACATAGAACAGATGCTCATGTACAGGGACACTGGTTCTGTTTTTACGTGTTTGGTTTTGTTCCGTTGACATCACCACCACTGTTGACCCTTTGCCGTGACCTCGCTCGGCGCCGTCCCATCTCCGTAACCCTTTCTCCGTGTACTTATGCAAGTCAACAATTCCCGTAAAGCGTCAGTGACACCCCTCCACCCTAAAGCGCTGCTTATTCAGCGCCTTAAACACCAGCGGATTAAGAAGTCGAGGCTCCTGAAAGGACGCCACACAACTCTGGACCTGGAGTTAAGCGGCCGTGAATGAGAAGTGGCGACGCCAAAACAAAGCTACTGTGTCAGTCACGCAGCCCCGAGGCGAATGCTGACGTCACGACTCACAAAGGAGAGGACGCCAAGGCCGTAAAATATGGGACGGCGCTACCGCTCGGCCACTGAAGTGTTCCAGTCTGTGTTTGAGCGACGCTTTTCTGCTCAAATATGTTGTCGAGCTGTTGCCAAGTCTTGGTCTTTGTCTCCAGGACGGATGAGTAGGACTCTGGGACCCACTGCAGATCCACATTTTGATCCATATCAGGTCAAATGTGGACCCTGAGTCTGCATGGGTGGCCTGGTTTGGCCAGAGGACCCGGGGGCTGCAGACCGTCGTAGTGGTTGCCATGGGGACGGGCAGGACCTGGGGAGGTATCCGGCTTACTGGAAACGTGGTTTTATTGTTGACTTTCAGGAATGGGGAGGGAGGAGGAGGAGGAGGGGGAGTGGGGGGGGGTGTTCTCGACGGCTGTGTCCACACTCATCTCACAGGTCGGGGGTGTGATGCTGACGGGTCAAGTCAACGATGATGACGGCAGTGGGAACTCTGGTAATACATCGGACATTTTACTTTAAAGCACAGGTGTCAAACATACGGCCCGGGGGTCAAAACCGGCCCGCAAAAGGTTCCGATCCGACCCATGGGTTGAATTTACAAGTAAAATAATGGCATAATAGCCTAAAAATAATGACTCCAAATATTCTTTTTGGTTTACTGTGA
Source organism: Sphaeramia orbicularis (assembly GCF_902148855.1). Taxonomy (NCBI): domain Eukaryota; kingdom Metazoa; phylum Chordata; class Actinopteri; order Kurtiformes; family Apogonidae; genus Sphaeramia; species Sphaeramia orbicularis. The sequence continues at coordinate 7,121,240 of NC_043964.1, forward strand.
AAAATATTACTATGTTATACCTATAAATTATGACAACTTCAGTTTTTTTTCTTTGCTGTAGTGCAAAAATGAATATTAAATTAAGAAATTGTTTACATTTACTAATTATCTGATGGTGAAATGTGAATAACCTGAACAAATATGAACAACCTGAAATGTCTAAAGAAAATTAAGTGCAATTTTAACAATTTTCTGCCTGACACTAAATGTTTTGTGCCTTTGTAGATCCGATTTATAATGCACGTGAATATAAATGAGAAGTTGAGGCAGAATATTGTTAAAATTACACTTATTTTTCTTGAGAAATTTCCAGTTTTTTTTTTAGGTTATTCATGTCTTTTTTTTTTTGTTCAGAAAGTTTGTAAATTTCAATATTTTCATAATTGAATGTGTTTTTTTTGCACTAAAACAAAAAGAAAAGTTTGGAGTTATCATTATTTAAGGCTATTATGCTAGTATTTCACTGGTCTGGCCCAGTTGAGATCTAACTGGGATGAATGTGGCCCCTGAACTAAAATGAGTTTGACACCCCTGCGTTAAAGTCTGTGTTTTCATGCATCTGTATTTAACCAAACGCTGCCAGTGGACGATCGACTGCAGAACAACAGGATACGGACAGGAAAATAAACCTAGCATATTAATGGGTTAAGTCCATTCAGTCCATTAAGTCCCTGTTGTATATTTATTATAAGGATGACTGATGCTCTGTTTACATCAGCTCCGACAGAGGTGTCAAACATGCGGCTCGTGGACCAAAACCCGGTCCTCTAAAGGGTCCGATCCGACCCATGGGATGAAGATATGAACAATCATTTTAGTTTAGGTTCCACATCAGACTAATAGGATCTAAAACGGGTCTATCTATCTATCTATCTATCTATCTTAGATTGAAAAAAGTTAAATTACACTATAAAAATGTTTACATCTATAAACTATCCTTTAGAAGAAACATGAATAACATAAATAACCTGTAATTTATCAAGAAAAACAAGTGTAATTTTACCAGTACGTACATATACATACACATACAAATACACATACACACACATACACATACACATACACATATACATATACATACACACACATACACATATATACATACATAAACACACACACATACATACACACATATACATATACACATATACTGAACAAATACATACACATAAACATACACATATACATACATACATATACATATACATACACATATACATATACATACACATACATATACATACACATATACATACATACACATACACATATACATACATACATATACACATATACATACATACATATACACACACATATATATATATATATATATATATATATATATATATATATATATATATATATATACATACATACATACATACATACATACATACATACAAACATATACACATACACATACACATACATATACACATATACTGTACAAATACATATACATATACATACACACACACACATACACATATACATAGAAGGAGGACTCACACAGACGACAGTGTCCAGGGACAGGACGAGACAAGACAGTGGGACAAAAAAGACAGAAGACAACACAGTCGATGTCATTCATATTTAATCCTACTGAGAGTGGATGGGTTTTTTTGTGTTTTTTGTGGAATAAATCTCCAAACACAGCTGTAGTTGTGTGAAGTATTAGTGCAGGTGTAGACCAAATGTAGTTGTGTGTCACCCTCTGCTGGTCAGTGGTAGAAGGACAGACATCAGCTGAAACATGGACGTGAAGCGGATGCAAAATGACTATTATTATTCTGTCCCTGTTAAATATATGAAATACCTCACGTTTTCATTGGTATTTGATTTTACACAATAAATTAACAAGTTTACAGTCAGTTCAACTCTTTCAGTTGAATTTTAAACATCAGAGCTTTTATTTCCTGTATTTTAGTTCATTTTATTTACAGTCCTGATCAGTTCAAGATGGAAATGTCTTTATTAAAGTTTGTCCAGTAGTCTGTATTTTCAACTATTTAACCTTCCGTCATTTGACTTTTTTCATTTCATTTCATCAAACACCCATGTAAACTCTGTCATTTGACACTTTAAAAAAAAAAAAAAAAAACATGTTTTGTTAAACTAGTACAGTTTCACAGCCCAGTGATCAATCAACAAAATATTAAGTAACAAACTAAACCACAAACTGAAGTAATCTGAAGAAAAAAACTTTAAAAAAGACAACAAAATTAACAAAAAGTAGTAAAAAAAAAACAAATTAAATGAACAAAATGAACAAAATTGAATTTAAAAATGTACAAAATAATAAATAACACGGAGAAAATAGGCAATAAAATGAACAAAATGAATAAAAAAATAAAAACATTTATCCCCCAGTAAAACCCATGGAGTTGGATCAATGACAGTGGATGGACACGTTGGCTTTATGTTCAATACAAATAAAATAATGAAATGAACAAAAAAGTAAGTAAAATGTATTTCAAAAAAAAAAAAAATGCCACGAACAAAAATTAGCAACAAAATTAACAAAAACAGACAAAATAAATAATAAAAAAAAAAACCCTGAAGAATTGAAAAATGGAAGAAAAAATAATAAAATAAGATACAAAATAAACCAAAATGAACAAAAATGAACAAAATAATGTTGTAGACACTTGGTTTATGTTCACTTAATGATAAATTTGACTGAAAAAGTCACTATTTCTTCAGTTTTCTCTGTTTTCATACAATAACCTTTGAATTTACTCAGAGTTTAAATGAACATCTACAAGATCAGTGAATGAAATATAAGAAAATACAGGATTTACACTGAAAAAATATAACAGACAGAGGATAATATTAGAAGAAATGGAGATAAATCACTGAGACATGAACATTAATTTGGACGTGGCCATAAAACCAGTTTTAACCATTACATATAATTAATTCCATCCTCGTGGACTCATTAAACCAGGATTTTCTGTGTTTATTCTCAGTATTTTGCAGCTGTTTGTTCATGTACATCCATTTTCTCCAGATGTGTCCATGGAGGCACCTGTCACAGAACGTCCTTTTTTTTTTTTTTTTTTTTTTTTTTTAATTATTATTCATCAGGTTTAATGTGCAAAACATTCATGGTGTAAATTTGTTTACAAATTGAAACAGGAAGAGGTGCAAAGGGCATAGAGGGAATTAAAAAGAAAAATAATCATTTCATAGCAGAAATAAGGTTAAACAGAGGCAAGGACTTTTTTTCTAAATCGAATTTTTCAATAATATTAAAAAGGTTGCAGCCATTTTTCCTTCTTCCTTTTTTTTTCTTTTTTTTATCATCTGTATTTTTACTTACAAAATCACAACAAGAAACTACAAGTCACCGGAAATAATAATAATAATAATAATAATAATAATAATAATAATAATAATAATAATAATAATAATAACAAAAAACAAAACAAGGGGGGGGGGGATTAAAAATAAAAAACTAATAGATGACAATAGATAAAAATCACGAAGGAGAGAAAACAATAGACAAAATATACAATTTTCTTTCTTTCTTTCTTTTTTTTTTTTTTAAACAGATTCAGGGCTTTTAAAAAATGAAGAAACTCAATATGAAACATGTAAACTCTGGGTTTTGTTTTTAAATATTTGTGTTTGTGTTGGAATTGATCAAGAATGAGTATGTTGTTTATCATAAAGTCCTTTTCCTTATTGTCTGTGATCAGTCTGAATATGATGAAGGGTTCCGGGTGAATGTTGATGCCACTCATGTGGATCGAACCACAGAGTTTCAGAAAATTTACAGTGAAAACATAAATGATCAGAAGTCTGAATATCACCAGAAAACACACGCTGGTTATTTTCAAAACCAAATCACTGACGCAACAGTTTCCTCAGACGGATACACACCATTTAATATTTTACAGTGAATTTCTTTGGTTTATGGATTAGTGGGTATTTCAGATATTTCAGTAAAACGCCCTCCCATTGGTCCACTCACTTCCTGTTTTGATCAGCTGACCCGTTCCGTCACGTGACTCCCTCCGCTTCCTCTGTTCGACGGACGGACTCTGCTCAGCTCAGTCCCAGGTGCAGGTACCGACACCGAACCGGTCCCGAATACCGTAGAACCGCTGCTCTGGTGGATCTGGACCCGCGAAGGTCGAAGCTGGATCCGTATCCTTCGACTCCAAACCCGGTTGGAAACACGGGCGGTTTAACGCAGCCTCCCCGGTCTGTTTGACGGGCTTTACCAGGAACATAACCCATGTAAGCGGCGGATAACCGACTGAAATAACCATTAAACTGTACGAAGCTGCATGCCGAACAGTGGACTGGATTCTGTGGATTTCATCTGACTCAGAGCTTCTTCTTCTACGGTAGGCAAACCGGTAGAGACACACGGAAACGTTAAATTTCACGTTTATGAGAAGGAGTTTGGGTCAGTCTTTTAAACGCAGAGTCAGGGGTTTTTCTGTCCAAATGAGGCGGAGGTGGAGCCTTCAGACACAAACAACATGTGTCAGGACCTGGAATAATTAATGAAACATATCAAATCTTACTTCAGCTTAATGTGATCAGAGTTGTTGATTATCTGATTATGTCCCTGTGCTCAGGAAACAAAACTAAATCTAAGTGTTAGAGTTAGGGTTTGGGGTTAATCCAGTGGTCCCAGCCTTTTGTGTCACATGACCCCATTTTAACGTCACTAATTTCTGCCGACCCCAGACATTCAAAACAGAGACTTTTTTTTTTTTGTTTTTTTTGTTTGTTTGCTCAAATTAATTTGTTTTTGATCCTGTAATAGTTTTCTATCCTATGTTTTAAATCCAGGTTAATTTTAGAAGACATTTAGTCTATATAATGTATATTATTATGGATGGAGGCAGTAAAGCCAGGTGTAGATTACCGCACAAAGGGAGACTTTTATTTTCCTTGGTCAGTATATGTACAGCCAGTCCAGCTTGGATTTACAAGGCTGACAATTAATACTGAACAAACCAGAACTCAAACTATGAATTATGAAAGAGCTGCAGCATCTGAAACTGACCACAATGAACATTTGACAGATAAACTGAACCACAGCGCTTCAGTTTCACAACCACAGTTTGGATTGGCTCTGTCAACTCTACACAGATTTATATTAGTATTTTTATTTTTATTATTATTTTTTTTTATTATCAATTACTAGAAATTTCAGGTGACCCCACAGTTGAAAAACACTGGATTAGGATTGGATTAGGGGTTTGAATGAGGAACTGCATCTTTAAGACATTTTATGGACTCAGTGACATGAAATAATCTTGGCCTTATCTCAACCCTTTCACTTATCATATCATAAACTGAAGCCTAACCCTAAATAAAAACAATCCAATCATTAGTTGTTAGCGTTAGGGATGTTCAAACAGACTACAATTGGGTAAAACAAGTGTAGAAGATTGTAAGACCAAAGTATTTCATGGTTTAGCTAGAATAAATTATAGTAAAATTAAACTAAGAGATTATTTAAAGAGAATAAAAGCTGGTAAAATCAGTATAAAAGATGGTAAAACTGAACTAAAAGGTGAATAAAATAAACTGAAACTGTGTCGACATCTGTATTATGGAATCATCAAGTTGTTTGTTTGTTTTTTTAACTCAAACTCATAGATGCTTATATTTAACAGGCGCTCAGAATAACAGTCTTATCATCTTCACATGCTGCGTCAGCCGATAGTTTACATTGTAGCTCTGTTAGCTTAGCTTTGTTAGCTTAACTCTGCTATCTTAACTCTGCTAGCTTAATTCTGTTAGCTTCACTCTGCCAGTTTAGCTCTGTTAGCTTAACTCTGCTAGCTTAGTTCTGTTATCTTAGCTCTGTTAGCTTTGCTCTGTTAGCTTTGCTCTGATAGCTTAGTTCTGTTGTCTCAGCTCTGCTAGCTTAGCTCTGCTAGCTTAGCTCTGTTAGCTTAACTCCCCTGGCTTAGTTCTGTTAGCTTAGCTCTGTTAGCTTGGGTCTGATAGCTAAGCTCAGTTAAAACCTTTACTCACTTAGATGAGTTTAGTCTGAACCGTGGATCAACAAACGGCACCTTAGGAAAGATAAGAGCGTCCCACAATAACTTTATTCCTTCATCAGCCTTAGAATCCAACTCACCTGTGTTGCGACATCATGAGGTCATAGGTCATAAATGTGAGCTGGAGTCAAAGTCGGCGGCTCCGCCCACACAGAGATAAAACACACCAACAGGAAAACACCGAGTACACGCCTGTGTCTGTAATAAATACTGTAGAACGGAAGAAAAACGTACGATAAACTCCACCTGAGGACCACCTAACATATATTCAAAGTACAAATACCTGTGAACTAGTATTTGTTCGTCCTTTTCATCCTCATCTTTTATCCAGTTTTTGTATTTGTTCATTTGTTTGGTCCTCAGGCTAAAATGCCGTCCAACAAATCGGTGTCAGACGCTCCCATCACTCAGTTCATCAACTGTCGCATCCTCAGAGACCACCATCTGCAGAGGTAAGACCACCAGGGTCCGGTCTGAAGGACCAGGTCCAGGTCTGGGACTGGGTCTGGGTCGAGGTCCTGGTTCATGCAGTGTTGTGTTTGCGTTCACAGGGAAGATCTGTGGGTTCGTGAAGGACGGATTTTAGATCCAGAGAAGCTGTTTTTTGATGAGAAGGGATACGCAGATGAACGAGTGGACTGTGAAGGCAGCATCATCGCCCCCGGGTTTATAGACGTCCAGATCAATGGTACCCACAACAAGTACTAATACTGCAGTACTGGACCCCCACAACAAGTACTAATACTGCAGTTTCTGGACCCCCACAACAAGTACTAATACTGCAGTTTCTGGACCCCCACAACAAGTACTAATACTGCAGTTTCTGGACCCCCACAACAAGTACTAATACTGCAGTACTGGACCCCCACAACATAACCAGTACTAGTACTGCAGTACTGGACCCCCACAACACAAGTACTAATACTACAGTACTGGACCCCCAGAACATAACCAGTACTAATACTGCACTACTGGACCCCCAGAACACATCCAGTACTAATACTAATACTGCAGTACTGGACCCCCCCAGTGACTCCCTACTCCCTCTAGTGGTCAGATTAATCCTGTCAGTGGAAATACATTTACTTCTTATCTTTATAATCCAGTCCATCGACATGTTCAGCAGAACTTCACAGAACTTTAAACACTACGATGTGAATTTTGGCTCATTTTTCTGTATAATTAACCGCAGAAATAGAACATGTTGATCCTTTAATAAACGCGGTTTCCTTCAGGTGGGTATGGGATCGACTTCTCTCAACCGTCTAATGACGTCAGCAGTGGAATCTCACTGGTGGCTCAGAAGATTCTGGAACACGGCGTGACGTCCTTCTGTCCGACGCTGGTCACCTCCCCCCCGTCCGTCTATCACAAGGTCACATGACTCCGCCCACTTTACAGTCCGCCTATGACATTTAAAGGGAATATTCATGACTAACACAGCCTCATCATCCTTAAAATAGATTAGATTAAAGTAGAATTAGATTAGATTAGATTAGATTAAAGTAGAATTAGATTAGATTAGATTCAAGTAGAACTTGATTAGATTAGATTAAAGTAGAATTAGATTAGATTAGACCAGATTAGAAAAGAATAAATTAGATTAAAGTAGAACTGAATTAGATTAAACTACATTGAAGTAGAATTAGATTAGATTGAAGTAGAATTAGATTAGATTAAATTACATTAAAGTAAAATTAGATTAGACTAGATTAGATCAGAGCAGAATAGAGTAGACTAAAGTAAGAACAGATTAGATTAGACTAGATTAGATTAGATTACAATAGAATTTGGTTAGATTAAAGTAGAATTATATTAGATTAGATTAAAGTAGAATTAGATTATATTAAATTACATAAAAGTAGAATTAGACTAGACTAGATCAGAGCAGATTAGAGTAGACTAAAGTAAGAATAGATTAGATTAGGTTAGATTAGATTAAAGTAGAATTAGATTAAAGTAAAATTAGATTAGATTAAAGTAGAATTAGATCAGATTAGAATAGAATTAGATTAGACTAAAGTAGAATTACATTAGATTAGATTAAAGTAGAATTAGATTAGATTAGAATAGATTAGACTTTATTGATGGGGACATTCACTGGTCAAAGCAGTAACAGGGTAAAGTGCAGTAAATGTGCATCTATTATGGGATGGATGTACAATAGTCTGTTTATTGTCAAAATAGTAAAACTGACATGTGCACAGACTGTTAAAGTTCAAACACCTCATGTCTTCTGTTCATATGTGTGATGTAGAACTTCCTGTGTGCTTCAGGTTCTGCCTCAGGTCAAAGTTCACGGCGGAGGTCGTCATGGAGCTGGAGTTCTGGGTAAGACGCAGTTTTCAGAACAGACCGAACCGTCAGTGTTTTAGTTCAACCTGTGCCCAGTGTCTTTCCGTCTCCGTCCACAGGTTTCCATCTGGAGGGTCCGTTCATCAGTCTGGAGAAGAAAGGAGCTCATCCTGAACAGTATCTGCGAACCTTCAGCTCCGGAGGAAAGGACGACCTGATGGAGACCTACGGCGGCCTGGACAACGTCGCCATGGTAACGCTGGCTCCGGAGCTGCCTAACAGCCAATCAGCAGTGAGAGAGCTGTGCCAGAGAGGCATCACTGTGTCACTAGGTGGGTCTGGGTTCTCATCAACGGAACCAGCATTTGGGTATGAATATAACAGAGAAAAACTAGAACTACTGTACCTCTGAATAGAAATAATGCTACTCTCAAAAACAAATAACAGGTTAAAAACTACATTGAATGGAATAAATTTGCAGAGAACTGGATTTATGTTCCCCGTTAATGGACTTTTTCATTGAGTAGATAAATAAACGGTGGTTCTTGTTCAGGTCACTCAGTGGCGAATCTGTCGCAGGCAGAGGAGGCGGTCCAAGCCGGAGCGTCCTTCATCACCCACCTGTTCAACGCCATGCTTCCTGTGAGTCCCGTCACTGTAACATCCATATTAAGGTCTGATCTGAGTCCAGGTCCAGACACTGTTGTGTTTGTGTCCCAGTTCCACCACCGGGACCCGGGCATCGTGGGTCTGCTGACCAGCGACCAGATCCCCCCGGGTCGGATGGTGTACTACGGCATGATCGCTGACGGCATCCACACCAACCCCGCCGCCCTGCGCATCGCCCATAGAGCACACCCTTCAGGTCAGTGTGGACCCTTCAGGTCAGTGTGGGCCTCCATGAAGGACCTCCAGGTCCATGTCTCCACTGTGGATCATCTCTTGTTCTTTAACGCCTGGACCTGAGGAGACCAGATGATGGCGCAAAGTCATGGTCATGGTCAGGCCCCCCAGTATATTACCGACTTGTTGTGGCCCTACTCCTCAGGATGCACCCTTAGGTCTTCAGGCCAGAACTTCCTGAAGGTCCCACAGACTCATTTTAAAGCCCTTGTAGACCTGTCCTTTCAGGCTGTAGCCCCCCCCCCCCCCTCCAGACTGTGGACTGACCTGCCCCTGTCCCTGGACTCTTTTTAAAAAAAAACAGCTCAAGACATTTTTATTTTGGAAAGCTTTTGGTTGATGGATTTATCCTTTTTATTTATTTTATGAAATTATTCTTATGTTATTTTATTGCGCTCATTGTATTTTACAGTACTTTGTGATTTTTATCTGTGAAAAGCGCTTTATAACCTTCTGAGACCCAAGAAACATCAGCAAAGTACTAGTTTTTTTTTGTTTTTTTATTTAATAAGTGCCTATATTGGAAACATCATGATGCAACAGTTTTTTCAGATGCAGTTTTTAAAATTTTTATAGAATGTCCTTTGTGGTGGACAGTTTTCTTTTCTTTTTTTTTTGGTATGATGTTGTGAAACTCTTGTCCACAAATGTGGACAGAAAACCCATAGCTGGGTCTGAGGAGGATAAATAAACTTTACTTACTTACTTTAGAGGAATGTTGTCCCGTTCTGGTCTGGTCCAATCCTGGGTCTGATCCATCATCACAGTCTTTGTCCAAACAAAAATAGTAAATGTCCAATTATCTCCAACTCTGACCATACAGTTCCTGTTTTTTTTAGTCCAACAAACACATGTTGGTTCCAGAGATGAACATGTGACCAATATCAGTGGGTCCATGAGCCTGTTTCCATTGGACATCTGAGAATATTCAAGTCTAAACTGTCCAAACTGATCCAAAACACAAACATGTGTGTCCATGTGTCTTTTCCAGTCCAGTCCTTGTCCATTGTCCAAACCTAAACTCTTTGTCTAGTCTAGTGCCAGATCACCATGGCAACAGATTGTTTGGTGTCCGTCCTTAAAATGAGTCCAGGGTGCTCCAACCATCAAACATTAGTTCCACCTGATACATGTTATGACCTGAAGAACAAAAAAAACACCCAGGACTGATCCCATGACCCTCCTGGCAAGACTCCAACCCCCCCCCCCCACTCCCCCCAAACACTGCAATAGGGAATCAGACATTGTGCTGTTACCCATAATGCACTGCTCTGTGGTTTTGTGTGTTGTCAGGGTTGGTGCTGGTGACGGATGCCATCACGGCCATGGGCCTGCCTCCAGGTCGACACACTCTGGGACAACAGGTGGTGGAGATCCAGGGCCTTCACGCCTACGTGGCAGGTCTGAGTTCATTCAGGATCAGAACCGTCATGATTGGACCAAATATGGAAAAGATTAAACAAAGAAGGAAGTTTTAGCTCCACTTTAATCCTGAAACCTCATGGACAAGAAGATATTATATAAGATATTATAGATGACAGTAAAGAAACACATTTGGCAAACTTTGTCTGTGTTGGTTCTTATTGGCCCAGGTCGCCAGTCTTCTTTGTAGTTCTTCTCGATTCAAACTGAGAAAAACTACCAAGAAACATTTGTCAAACTTCATTGATTTGACAAAGTCTAATTCTGTCCATTATGTAAAATAAGAAATTGAGTCACACAGATTAACAAATATGTTCACAAAAAACCTTCATATGTTTATTATGTAAAGTTACTGTACATGTTTAAGCAGTAAAACCAGTAACATTTCCACAATAAGAATGTTGTCATTTAGTGCATTTATCCACAGAAGATTACAGCTGATCGAAAATACGATATATATATATATATATATATATATAGATAGATAGATATATAGATATAGATATAGATATATGTGTGTGTGTGTGTGAACAAGTTAATGAGTTTGTATTAATTTTAATGACATTATGACAATATTTTAATTAAAGTTGGTTAAATCCAACTGTATCCAATGGTTTATTAAAATTTCAGATTAAGTCATTCTATCATCCCTGTAAGGAAATCCAGTAACTGTATTTTACCCAAAATGCACACAGCACCTAGCATTATAATTAGCATTAGCATTAAAAGTCAACTAAAGGGTAAAGGTTAATTTGCTTCATTGTCCATGTAAGGAAGTTACCCATAATGCACACAGCAGCTAGCATTATTAACATTATCAATTAGCATTGGCATTAAAGGTCAACTAAAGGTTAATTCGCTTTATTGTCCATATAAGGAAATTATCCATAATGCACACAGCACCTAGCATTACAATTAGTATTATCAATTACCATTTGCATTAAAGGTCAACTAAAGGGTAAATGTTAATTTGCTTTATTGTCCATATAAGGAAATGACCTATAATGCACACAGCACCTAGCATTATTAGCATTATTAATTAGCATTAAAGGTAAATTAAAGATTAATGGTTAATTCACTTTATTGTCCATATAAGGGAATTCAGTCTCTGTATTTTACCCATAATACGCACAACACCTAGCATTATCAATTAGCATTAGCATTAAAGGTAAATTAAGGGTTAAAGGTTAATTCGCTTTATTGTCCATATAAGGAAGTTACCCATAATCCACACAGCACCTAGCATTATAATTAGCATTATCAATTAGCATTAGCATTAAAGGTAAGTTAAAGGTTAAACGTTAATTCGCTTTATTGTCCATATAAGGAAATTCTGTCTCTGTATTTCACCCACAATACACACAGCACCTAGCATTAGCATTAGCACATTGGTAGAAGTGAGCTGCTGTTGAAGGCACTCGGGAACCGTCCGTCCCTCTTCAGTCCTTAGTTTTCGGTGGGTTCTGGTCTGGACTGGTGGACTCGGCGTCCGTTCGAACCCGTCATGTGTCTTTACTGACGAACGACATGTGTTTGAATCCAAAATGAGCTGATGTTTTTTTGGTTTTAGGGACGACGACGCTCTGCGGCAGCATCGCCACCATGGACATGTGTGTGAGACACTTCAAACAGGCATCAGGTGATAGTTTACGCATGAACATCTACACATACTTACGCCAGGGCTGGCAAACATACGGCCCGTGGCCCAGAACCAGCCGCCAAAGGGTCCAACTCAGGCCAATGGGATGAATTATGCTGAAGACGTGAACTGTCAAAGTCCAGAACTGGACCAAAATTCTACTTGTTAATAAATGTTCTGTGTGTGTGGAACCACTGTGATCTGTATGGTACAATGAACGAGGCATAATTTTAAGAACAAAATTTACCAAAATAATGAACAAACTGAACAATAAAGAAAAATAATAAATAAAATTTACTACAGAATTTACTAAAATAATGAACAAACTTTATCAAACTTTATCAATGAAATCAACAAATCAAGTCAACAAAAGAAAATCAACGAAATGAACCAAATTTACCAAAACAAACTGAACAATAAATAAATGAAATTGTTAATAATGAACTGAGACGTGATATTGTTAAAATCACACTGATTTTTCTTGATAAAGTTCAGTTTATTCACATTTTTTGTGACAAGATAGTTTACGAATGTAAACATTTTCATGTAATTTTACTTTTTAAAAAAAATAATAAAACAGACAAAAGTTTGTCATTATTTATGGGTTATTCTGTTGTTATTTGACTGGTTCTGATCCACTTTAGATCATTTGGTCTGAATGTGGAACCTGAACTGAACTGACTTTGGCTCTGTTCACATAGCAGGTCTTAATGCACAGTTCAGATTTTTTTGGTGAAATCAGATTTCTTTGTGTTGGTTCATATTCTACATTAAATGTGACTTCTATCAGTGTTGAGTCGGAACTGAATGTGACCCTGAAGTGACCCACATGCACTAAAGAGGTCCTGATGAAATACTCCTGTACCTCCTCCTGGGACACAGAACTGTGATGTTTGTCGCATTTCAGTGACGTAAAGGTCGGATAAATGCGACCTGGCCATTCAGACTGAAGTCACATTCGAAAATATCAGATCTGTATCAGATTTAGGACCACATATGAAAGTGGTCCGGGTCAGATTTAGGACCACATATGAAAGTGGTCGGGGTCAGATTTAGGACCACATATGAAAGTGGTCCGGGTCGGATGTAGGACCACATATGAAAGTGGTCTGGTTCGGATTTAGGACCACATATGAAAGGGGTCCGGGTCAGATTTAGGACCACATATGAAGTGGTCCGGGTCAGATTTAGGACTACATATGAAAGGGGTCCGGGTCAGGTCAAATGTAGGACCACATATGAAAGTGGTCTGGGTCAGATTAGTGCTGTTCAGATCAGATCCAGGTCACATATGGGTCTTATTTACCTTCAGTCTGATGGTGACCTTTGACCTCTGCTCGTATCTGTCCTGTTGGTGTAAACAGTTGTACTTTTGTCGCTTGTGTTTTAATTCCACGGTCATTCTCTTCTGTTTGGTCCTCCTCCGTCCACAGGCTGTAGTGTAGAAGAAGCCCTGGAAGGCGCCTCACTGCATCCGGCTCAACTCCTGGGAATCAGCCACAAGAAGGGAAACCTGGACTATGGATCAGACGCAGGTCGGTGGTCTACAGGGGACTCAGACCCTCAGGATGGACTGGACCTTCTGTTACACACTGACCCCATTTACATCCACATCAATACTCTGATCAGAATATTACTGATCATAAAAATCTGTATTTGATTATATTGATAAAGGGGTCCCTCAGGGCACCGTCGTAGACCCCATCATTTATCTGTTTCCATTCATGTATTTTCAGATGTAGGTCTACAGATGGACCCTGATGACACTGACCCCATTTACATAAATAGTCTGATCAGCATCTGATTATTATTGATCATGTAAACAGTCTAATCTGTTTGATCAGATAACAGCAGTAATCTAATTACAATCAGATTAACACACCTGGATTTGTCCCAGTCCTTCCATGTCTTCATGCATGTAAACAGGTTCATCTGGTTTATTTAGTTCAGTTACATCTGAACATGTGGAAAAACTATTAAATCGTAAAAAAAACAGAAGTGGCGTAGACGACAAGAACAGGAAGTTGGATTCTACGTAAACGCATGACGTCTGAATATACCAGTCGTCAGATGTTTGTGGTCATATAAACAGACTCACTGACTCCTGTCACACATTTACAGACCTGGTGCTGCTCGATGATGCTCTCAACGTCAAGGCCACCTACATATCTGGAGAAGAGGTTTGGAGAAGAGGAGCATAGAAGAGGAAGAGGAGAAGGAGGAGCAGGCATGGCGTTCCCTCAGTGCCTTCAGTAGAACCTGTTCTGGTGAATGTTTTAATTCATCAGACCGTCATCAAAGTGTCTGTTCAGTTCTTCCTCATCCTGGTTCAACACTTTATCAGGATGAATTAATGTTAAATGTATGAAGAACATGAATCGTTCTGATGTTGGACCTTTTCATGAAGCACCAGCAGATCATTAATGACCTGGAAAACAACACCAACAGTCACACTGACACTGTCGACATCTGATCACTGTTTCCATGACGACTGGATGAATGAAGAGTTCAACACGTAAAGATCGAAGTCAGTGAAGTTCAGGTTCTACGTTCACACCAAGATGATCTAAAGTGGATCAGAACCAGGAAAATAACAGAATATCCAATAAATAATGAAAAATTCAAACTTTTGTCTGTGTTTTAGTTTGATGAAGTAAAATTATATCATAAAAATGTTTATATGTACAAAAAACTGTTCTTAAAAAGATGTGAATAACATGAAAAAACTGAAAAATAAGTACAATATTAACAATATTCTGCTGTAACGTGTGCATTATGGATCAGATCTACAAAGGAACAAAACATTTCATAACAGAATATTGGTAAAATTCTACTGAATTTTCTTTACACTTTTCAGGTTCTTATTTGTTCAGGTTATTCACATTTTAATGTTAAAGGATAGTTTATAAATGTAATTATTTTCATAATGTAACAATATTTTTTGTTTGGAGTTGTCATTATTTCTCAGCATAATGTAATTTTTTTTTTTCACATTAAAGTAAGAAGAACATTTGGAGTCATTATTATTTATAGGTTATGTTTTATTTTACATCAGTTGGGCTGAATGTGGAACCTGAACTAAATTCAGTTCAACACCCGTAACTGTTACACTGGAAAAAATCTAACTGACCAAGTGTATTTGTCTCATTTCTAGTCCAAATATCTCATCACACTTAAAATCAGACAGAATCACCTAAAGAGGAACTTTTCAGTGAGGTGTAAGCACTGACTTATAGACAATAGATGTGGAAAATCTGATTTCAACAAATCTGACCAAGATCATTTTCACTTGTGCCATTGGCAGATTTTTTTGCTTGAATTAAGCAAAAAAAAATCTTGAATTAAGACAAAAAAAAAGTCTGGAATTAAGCAATAAATCTTGAATTAAGGAAAAAAAAGTCTTGAATTAAGCAAAAAAAAAAAAAAAAAAAAATTGTCATAATAACCAGCTCGTTAACCCGTGTGGACCCACAGCTTCTACATGTGGTCGTTTTTCTGCTGTTGCGTATTCGTACATGCAGTACCACATTTGTCCAGCAGGTGCCGCCAAAGTATTCTGGATATAGCAACGTGATTATAAGACTATTGTATTAAAAATGACTAATATCTGACAAAATATTGGTCCGATCAACTGATTGTTTTCACTAGTCTTTTATAATGTAGATAACAACAACAACGATAATAATAATAATAATAATAATAATAATAATAATAATAATAATAATAAGAAGAAGAAGAAGAAGAAGAAGAAGAAGAAGAAGAAGAAGAAGAAGAAGAAGAAGAAAAGGGGAAAAACAACTAACTTGATCGGAAATGTAGTGTCTGTTGTTTGGTTATTGTATTGAAAATGACTAATATCTGACAAAATATTGATCCGATCAACTTACTGTTTTCACTAGTCTTTTATAATGCAGATAATAATGATAACAACAACAACAACAACAACAATAATAGTAATAATAATAATAATAATAATAATAATAATAATAATATTAGTAATAATAATAGTAATAATAGTAATGGGGGAAACAACTAACTTGACCGGAAATGTAGTGTCTGTTGTTTTGTTAAATTCTCTTTATTATTATTATTATGATGATGATGATGATGATGATGATTATTATCAATAATAATACTAATTATAAACAACTAACTTTCTCCTAAATGTAGTAATATTGTTTATTTCACAGACCACCATTATATTATTTGTATTTGTTTGTTAAATTCAGATCGGCTTTCTTCGGCTTTCTCCGTATTGTCTCTGGTTTTGACTGTTTTGTGGGTGAACCCTGGTTCTGGTTCCATCATCCATCCTCCTCTGAACCACATCCAGCGGGTCCAGGTCCAGATGTCTAACCCGGTCCAGTCCAGACCTGAACGGGTTAACGGCTTTTACTTTGGATGCGGAGACCGGAAGAGTGCGGTGAACGGTGCGCGTGGACGGCGTCGCGAGCCGGTGGTGACTGTGCACATCGGAGCTCCAACCGGAGGATGCATGGAGGTCTGCGTCCGCCTGCAGGACTCCTCAGACCCGGTCCGTCCACCAGTCCGGTCCGGTCCGGTCCGCGGCCCGGTGAGTCCCGAGCTTCCGTCCTGATGCGGGTTCTTTGTCCTCCAGGGTGTCAGTCAGATCCACTGCAGGTGATCCGGGTCACCTGAAGTCCACGAGAACTTCAGGACAAGGACGCATCTGCAGTGACACACACCTGCACGAGCACCAGACATGCGCATCACGTGCACATGTTCAGAGGATCAGGTGTTTGATGGAGCTCAGCTGATGAACGGATGTGAAGGGGTTCGATGGGGGGTGGACGGGACGGGACCCAGGTCCGGGATCCGGGATCTGGGATCTGGGTGAAGATCTCAGACCTAGTGTTGGTTCAGAATCTGGATCTGACGATGATCAGGAAGGTCAAGGACAAAAGAGAGGAGGAGGAGGATGAAGGTCTGAGGCACAGAGATGAGCACCGAGAGGGTCCTGGTCCAGAGGGTCCTGGTCCAGAGTCTAAGGCCCTGGTCAAGAGTCTTGGGCCCTGGTCCAGAGTTTAAGGTCCTGGTCCATAGTTTCAGGTCCTGGTTTAGTCTAAGATTATTTAGATTTTAGTTGTTTTTGTGTTTTTTAATTGTAATTTGATGCATTTTTTTTTTACTTCACCATATTTATTTATTTGTTTAATTTTTAATTGTATTTTGTAGTTTTCATTTGTTTAATTCTTTTTAGTTTTTTCTTAACTGTCTTGATAATAATAAAAATAACATAGGGAAAAAACAACTAACTTTACAGGAAATCTACTGTGTTTTGTTAAATTCAGGTTTTAATTGTACTTTTGTTTTTTTGTGTTTGTTTTTTTTTGTCATTTTCATTCTGATTTAATTCTGTTTTTCTTCTTAAGTGCATTTTAGTGAATATCAGGTGTGTGTTTTGTGTATTTTAGTGTATATTTTTGCATGTTCTTTGTGCGTCTCTGTGTCTAATATCTCCAGTTTTCTATGTGGACGTAAAGTCTTAAAACCGTCTCCGTCCTTGTGGACCCTCATCAGACCTGTAGATACCATGTGGTCTCACCTGTGGTCCTTCCTGGATCTGACGGTCCACATGGTCCATATGGTGGTCTACAGTCCCAGTCAGGGATCTAATAAACCAGGTTCATCATGTATCTGGTCCAAGCTGATCCAGTCCAAAGTGGTTTTAACAGTGACAGAACCATGACCTGGACTGGACCTCAAATGTTCTGAAGGTTCTCCTACAACAACGGAACCACAACTCAAACATCAACAGTCCAATCAGAACTGTTTGTATTTGATAAGGTGAACCAGAACCAGAAACTGGACCAGAACCTGAATCCAACCACTGAGTCAGTAGGCGTCACCTCTATCTCCTCGTCCTGCAGGGACCTTCCTCCTGAGCCAGAGGCATCATGGGAAGTTCCAGCTCCTCTCTCGTTGAGGAGGCCGAGGGCGACGCCCCCGCCACCCGAGGCTCCGCCCTCCCCCCCTCCCCCATCATGGGATGTTTGAGGAGCAGCCAGAGCACCTTCATCCCCCGGCAGCTCCCCCGACCCGGCAGGCACCGAGAGCGCAGGTAGGACGGACCCCAGAAACTGGACCGGTGGACTGCCAGACCACTAGACCACACTAGACCAGACCACCAGATACCTGGACCACCAGACCACACTAGACCAAACTGCCAGCCCACCAGACTGCTACACCACCAGTCCGCTAGACCACCAGCCCAGACCGCCAGACCACCAGACTAGACCACAAGACCATCAGACCACCAAACCACTGGTCTACGAATCTACTTGTCCACTGATCTGCTGTTCCACTGGTACACTAGTCTAACACTACTGGTCCACCACTCAACTGGTCTGCTGGTCCACTGTTCTACTGGTTTACTGGTTCACTGGTCCTCTGGTCCACTAGTCCACTAGTCCTCTGATCCACCAGAGGTCTTGGTCCTTGGTTCCATGAGTCCTTCATGTCTATGTTTCTGCTGAAGCTCAAAGTGGATCCAGAATCAGGTCCATTACAGGTTCTGGTTTTGGTGTCCTCTAGTGGAGGATCTGCAGACTCAGGTCCTCCAGGTTCTTGACCTCAGTCCTAGTGTCAGATTAGTGTTAACAGGTTCAAATACGTCCATAATGGTCTTCAAAACCTGACTTAAACTTGACTTGAACCTGCTGAACAGTTTGTCGTTACTTAAAGACACTTTTGTTTGTTTTTCAAACTGACTTGTTGATTTGTGCTCCTTCCATCTTAAATGTGAGTGGTGCAGTCTGCTGCTCATGAATATTTGATGGTGGTGGGTTCAAAGTAAACCTCAGCCTTCAGCGTCCGACTCACAGCTTCTCATTAATTATTCGTATATTTGTGTCTAATATCGTTCGAATGGTCGTCTGTGAGGCCGCATCGACCCGGTCCCCGTCGGAGTCCGGTTTCTCTCTGACAGGAAGTGTAGCGCTTCTGGGGAAATCCCTGATGACTGGACGGTGGACAGAGGTCTGGACACATGAGCGTCCACAGGGAGTCCAGATGTGGACTATAGAGGGACGGAGACCAGAACCCAGACAAAGAACAAACAATGAAAGAACAATGAAAGTCAGTTCATCAGCAGATTAAAGAGCAAAACCAAAGATTATATAGAAAGAAATACTAGAATATACGAAAAGATGAGTCTATACCACAGATAGAAGTTATACATACAATATATAAAGGATATATACGAGGAAATACAGGATATACACTGCCGGTCAAAAGTTTTAGAACACCTCAATTTTTCCAGTTTTGTATTGAAATTCAAGCAGTTCAAGTCCAATGAGCAGCTTGAAATGGTGCAAAGGTAAGCGGTGAACTGCCAGAGGTAAAAAAAAAAAAAAAAAAGTAAGGTTAAACAAAACTGAAAAATAGTGTACATTTCAGAATTATACAAAAAGGCAAACAAGAAATGGGTTAACAACTTAAAGCAATTCTGCAGCAATGGAGGTTGATCAAGCCTCGAAAGTTGGTGCTACCAATTCCTCCAGGTGTCCCAACGTTTCTGAATTCCTTCAACCCCCTGTGTCTGCAGAAAAGGAGTGTTGGAACACACTTTGGTACCATACCGTTGGAGCATTATTTGAACAGTATTGGACTGCAGAGAGTAGTGTGTTACTATAAAAATGGAAAAGAGGAAAAGGCAATTAACAATAGAAGAGAGACAGACCATCAGAACACTGAAAAATGTAGGTCTGTCCTACAGAGAAATGTCCGAGAAAGTCCAGGTGTCAGTAAGTCCAGTTTCCTTCACCATCCAAAGGCACTCAGAAACTGGGGGAAATGCTGACAGGAAGAGGTCTGGAAGAGCTGAAGACACAACAGAATCAGAAGACAAGTTTATGACAGTCAACAGCTGGAGTGAGAGGAGACTGACAGGACAACGGCTGAAAGCACAGAGAAGATAGTGGTCGTAGTAAACAAGTCTCAGTTTCAGCTGTGAAGAGAAGACTTCCAGTTGCAGGTTTGATCAGTCCGTAACACCTTCTTCCAGTTTTCAGTAGTCCACTGGTGGTGTTTCATGGCCCAGGCAAGCCTCTTTTCCTTATTCTGAAGTCTCAGCAATGGTTTTCTTGCTGCATCTCGACCCATCAAACCTGCAACCATTACTTTTGATGTATTTTTATTTAACCAGCCAAGGGAGCTTGTCATGGTCATGGAAATTCGCCATTGACATAACATGATAGCTGATATTTACACTTATACAGACTAGCACCTCCCATTTCTGTCTCAGCCTCCTCCTCCTCCTCCCCCCCATGACACTGACTGACTGGTTCTGTTTTTCTGTCTTGTCCGAAAGCTTGTTTCCATCTGTCCAACTTCCAGTGGACGTGTCCATATGTGATCAATAATAAACAGTGGTCCACAGCTGACTGATTGGATGTGGTCGAGTACGAGCATCGTAACAGATTTATAAAACCTGAAGTGTGTGATTCTCTGCTGCATTATCACCACGGATGAAATTACAACAGCTGAGCTCTGCATCCCAGCAGCACCTGCACACCGGCCCGGCGCCGCTGCAGGGGCTCGTCCACAACAGCCTGCAAGGGAACTTTTGGGCCTGATGCCAAACTCCTGAGAATGCAGCTGAAAATGTGGGACATCTTCCTCCCATTTGTCCCACATGTCCCTGATGTCCTACATGTCCCTGATGTCCCATTTGTCTTACATGTCCTACATGTCCTATATACCCCACCTTTCCTACATGTCCCATTCCTCCCACGTCCTTGATGTCCTATATGTCCCATATGTCCCTGATGTTCCGGTGCTTAATCTGGACACCACAGCACAGATACTGGACCAACAGGACCGTGGATCCGAGTTGAACTCCGCTGCTTTTGTTCTACATTTGATACAAACGGCTGAAGAACAGTCTCCATGTATCGTTTCCATACTCATGCATTTTAATGCCCCGCCCCCGGTCCCCACAGAAACACACCACAGCTCCAGCAGATCTACATCAGGACTTATCCCTCATCTGCGTCTTTTTCTTCTTTGCCCTCTCTGGGGATTTAGTCGCAGAAGGCCTTATGTTCAGCTAAAATATTTATGATATCCCTGCATTACTCTGTTATTTCACACATCATGCAAACATCAGAGAAAATACACAGAACTTAAAGTGAACCTGTGCTGGTCAAGTTTACAGCTTTATTTAGACTTTATGTTTTACTTTTACTTAATAAGTAACAGAGGCACAAATTCAGTAAAAAAAAATACCACAAATGGACCACATTGGACCTGTTATGTGAAATACAGATGGTCAGAACCTGTGGGAGCAGCCACTGGCTATAAGTGACAAACCATCATTGACTCCAGGTGATCAGTACCAATAAACCAGTATCAGTACCAGCAACCAGTATCAGTACCAGTAAACCAGTATCAGTACCAGTAAACCAGTACCAATAAACCAGTATCAGGCAGAACCACTAGGATTATATGAAATCTATGAAACAGAACCCAGTGAACCCAGTGAACATTGACTGAAGGTTCCCTTAAGGATCTGAACCCATAAAGACCCAAACATCCACCTTTAACTGTTTAACACCAGCTGATCCACGAATCCTATCAGTACATGACGGAACAACCATGGATTTACAGAAAACCATCAAAACATATTCAACAGGATCTGAATATATTTAACACAAACTCAACAGATTCAGTGTCTTTACAGTGAAATAAACTGTAGAAAAGGGTCGACTGCCCCTCATTAGACTCCTGTTTATTTGGTCTGTTTTTAGTGAAGGGGGCCCGATCAGACCCATTAGGTGATGGTACTGATGAAACATAAACCAGAAGCAGAGGAAGTCCACTCTGAGCTGCAGTCCGTTTTGGGTCCTCTGTTTCAGGACGTCTCTGTTTGATCTTGTGTGTGCTCTTCTTCCAGTTTCTCATCGGGTTCGGTTCCGTTACCGCGGACCCAGTGGGCCTGCGGCTGCTGTACGTTCCTGAATGCAGCCGGCGCCCCCCGCTGCTCCATCTGCGAAGCCCCCCGGCGCCGCTCCGAGCCTCGCTGGCTGCCCCTGGGGGCCGGCTGGTCCTGCCCCCGCTGTACCCTGTCCAACCCCGCAGACAGCCGCTCCTGCTCCCTTTGCGGCTCCACCCGGACCTTGGACCAGACCCAGGACCCACCCGAGGACTGGCCCCGCCCCCGACGCTCCGGCAGCTGCCTCGGACCCCTGCGGCCCACCTCAGCCCCGTCGGCGGAGGGCGGAGGCCCGACGTGGGACTGTCTGAGGTGCACCCTGCAGAACACGCCCACCTCCATGTCCTGCTCCGCCTGCGGGGGGCCCCGGAAACTGTCCCTACCCCAGATCCCGGCCGAGGCCCTGCTCATGCCCGACGTGTGCGCCCAGTCGGGGCAACGCCCACCTGAGGCCGCCGGTGGGGGGGCGCTGTCCCTATCCATATCCACCCGGGGAGAGAGTTCACCGGTGGAGGCGTCGTATCTACACGAAGGTTCATTAAACATCTTCATCCACTGACACCACACAGGTTTAAACGGTTTTAGTCAGATTATTATACAGTTTGATTTTGGTCTGAATTCAGCAGTTGTTCATTTTTTCATGATTGTTTATAGGGATGCACTGATACCACTCTTTTCCAGACCAAGTACAAGTACTTACATGTGGGTACTTGCCGATACCGAGTACCGATACTTGTACTTAATAACCCCATTCCAGTTCTTAGTGCCTTTTGTAAATGTGCTTTATTGTCGTTGTCATTAGTCTGACTGGAACAAAGTGCTGCTTGTAGCTAGTGCTATATAATTAGGATTTAATGATTAGCATTACCAGGTGGCTTTGCTATAGGCTAGTTTAACAATGAATGTTAAGAAAATTCAGAAGCTTTCCAGGATCGGCTAGCGCGAGGGAATGATTAAGGTGCTGCTCTGAATTAACCATACTGGACAAATACCACGAAGAAGAGGAAAGTTTTATGAGAAGAAGAAGAAAGTAAGTAATAATAAACGTGTAGACGACAGAGGTAACACTAATGTGATACTAATGTTGATGTTGATGAGGGTAGTTTTCAGAAATCTGTGAGTACTTTTTACTTTTACGAGTACGAGCACAAGTACACATGCTGAGTATCGGACCCGTTACCTGATACTGGTATCGGTATTAGTGCATCCCTTATTGTTTGGATTCTGATCGATCCACTAAAACCATCCCATAATAATCAGTGTTAAATTCCTACACTAACACCCATCTACCAAGTGAGCACAAAATTACACTGAAACATTTAACATTTGACCGAGAACCAAAAATAATAATAGTATCAACCAATGTTGGTGTTAATCACTGACAGATGACAGGAGGAAAAAATAAACAAATAATAATATAATCTATATATTGAATATTGAGAAAGAAACAAACACAAACATGTCATGTTTTCCTCATATTTTTCATTAATGATTTAATTTTTGTTCATTTTATTCATTTCTTTGTTTATTCTCTTCATTACTTTCTTAATTTTTGCTCATTTGATGATTATTTCCCCCAATTTTTTTCACTATTTGATTGATTTTTGTTTATTTTGTTCATTATTTTATTCATATTTGTTAATTTTCTTGATTGTTCTCTTCATTTTGTTCATCTTCTGCATTATTTTCTGAATTTTTGCCCATTTTAATTACTTCCTGTTTTATTATTATTATTATTGTTGTTGTTGTTGTTGAATTCATTTCAGATCATTAGACCAGCACAAAAAATAATAATAATATGATCCAGTGTTGGTGTTAATCACTGACAGATGACAGGAGGGAAAAAAAAAAAAAACTAATTCAACTTATATGTAGAATATTGGGGGTAAAAAATATTTTTCATGTTTTTTTTTTGCATCAAAAATAACTTGTTTCGCTTATAAACATGACATTTAAAGGGTTGAAAATATGATGCTTTTTGAGTATTTGGAATTTTTGTTTTTGGCTCAAGTTGATGAAATATAATTCTAAAAACAAACTAAAGTTGAAAACTGTCTAAACTCTTCTAATGTTCGAACCCTCTGTGTTCGTTCTTCGCTGTAGGAGATTGAAGAACCTGAATTATACCTGAGGGCTCATGTTCTCTATTTCCGTCCGTCCTCATTAACAGTTTGACCTCGTCTTCTCTCAGATTCGCCGCCTTCAGGACATCATAACCCAGTTCCCTGCAGCCGTAGGGAAGTCCCGCCCCCTGACGTCTGCCTCGGCCAATCCCTGAGTCCATCGCCTTCGACGCTCGCCATCTCACAGATCTCCGTTCAACCGGAACTCCTGCCCGGAAGACGACTGAGCGTCCTGAAGGAGGAGATGTCCCCCCTGTCCCCGGCGTCGGACGCCCCCGCCCCATTTCCACCTGCGGTCCAGGTCACCAGGGGCAACGAGTGGGCGTGTCCCGCCTGCACTTTAATCAACACGGTCAAAGCCAAACACTGCCTGGCGTGCCACACCCCCCAGCGTCACGGCGCCCGGATGAAGACGGGCGACACCACCAAAAGGAAGGAAAGCATGTTAGTGGAAGCGCTGAGGAGGAATGACGAGGGGGAGGCGCGGGAGATGTGGGAGAACATCATCAGCTTCTGCAGAGAGGTGAGGAGGGAACGGCTGAAACATGAGGGGTACGACACAGGAAAGAACAGCTGAAACATGAGGGATAGGACACGGAACAGCTGAAACATGAGGGATAGGACACGGAACAGAACAGCTGAAACATGAGGGATAGGACACAGAACAGCTGAAACATGAGGGATAGGACACGGAACAGCTGAAACATGAGGGATAGGACACGGAACAGCTGAAACATGAGGGATAGGACACGGAACAGAACAGCTGAAACATGAGGGATAGGACACGGAACAGAACAGCTGAAACATGAGGGATAGGACACGGAACAGAACAGCTGAAACATGAGGGATAGGACACAGAACAGCTGAAACATGAGGGATAGGACACAGAACAGCTGAAACATGAGGGATAGGACATGGAACAGCTGAAACATGAGGGATAGGACACAGAACAGCTGAAACATGAGGGATAGGACATGGAACAGAACAGCTGAAACATGAGGGATAGGACATGGAACAGAACAGCTGAAACATGACAGATACATATCCATGACGTGTCCCAGTACTTTTGTCCATATAGTTCATAAACATCTGTGTTTCCTGTGTGGGTTCTGCAGTCTGCCATTCTCAGCTCATGGTCGTTTTTGTTATTTGCCCCTCCCCTCCCCCAGAACGCCGTGACGTTCGTGGACGACAGTTTCCCTCCCGGTCCGAAGTCTGTGGGGTTCCCCGTGGGCGACGGCGTCCAGAACCGGGTCAAGAAGTGGCTTCGGCCTCAGGAAATCAACTGCAGCAACTTCAGGGACCGAGGCGTCAAGTGGTCGGTGTTCCGCACTCCTCGGCCGTCGGACATCCTGCAAGGGCTTCTGGGAAACTGTTGGTGAGGTGGATGGAAATGGACAGGGTTTTCTGTTTACGGAAGGATTTAGAGCCAGAGCAGACAACAGGAATGTGACCTTTACCCTCTGTGTGTGACTTTTACCCTCTGAATATGACCTTTACCCTGTGTGTGACCTTTACCCTCTGTGTGTGTGACCTTTACCCTCTGTGTGTGACCTTTGCCCTCTGTGTGTGACCTTTACCCTCTGTGTGTGTGACCTTTACCCTCTGTGTGTGACCTTTGCCCTCTGTGTGTGACCTTTACCCTCTGTGTGTGTGACCTTTACCCTCTGTGTGTGTGACCTTTGCCCTCTGTGTGTGACCTTTACCCTCTGTGTGTGTGACCTTTACCCTCTGTGTGTGTGACCTTTACCCTCTGTGTGTGACCTTTGCCCTCTGTGTGTGACTTTTACCCTCTGTGTGTGACTTTTACCCTCTGAATATGACCTTTACCCTGTGTGTGACCTTTACCCTCTGTGTGTGTGACCTTTACCCTCTGTGTGTGACCTTTGCCCTCTGTGTGTGACCTTTGCCCTCTGTGTGTGACCTTTACCCTCTGTGTGTGTGACCTTTACCCTCTGTGTGTGACCTTTGCCCTCTGTGTGTGACTTTTACCCTCTGTGTGTGACTTTACCCTCTGAATATGACCTTTACCCTGTGTGTGACCTTTACCCTCTGTGTGTGTGACCTTTACCCTCTGTGTGTGTGACCTTTACCCTCTGTGTGTGACCTTTGCCCTCTGTGTGTGACCTTTACCCTCTGCGTGTGACTTTTACCCTCTGAATATGACCTTTACCCTCTGTGTGTGACCTTTGCCCTCTGTGTGTGACCTTTACCCTCTGTGTGTGACCTTTGCCCTCTGTGTGTGACCTTTGCCCTCTGCGTGTGACTTTTACCCTCTGAATATGACCTTTACCCTCTGTGTGTGACCTTTGCCCTCTGTGTGTGACCTTTACCCTCTGTGTGTGACCTTTGCCCTCTGTGTGTGACCTTTGCCCTGAGTGTGGGCTGCAGGTTCCTCAGCGCCTTGGCAGTTCTGGCTGAACGTCCGGAGCTGGTGGAGAAGGTGATGGTGACCCGGTCTCTGTGCGCTGAAGGAGCCTATCAGGTCCGTCTGTGCAAAGACGGGTCGTGGACCACGGTTCTGGTGGACGACATGCTGCCGTGTGATGAGAACAGCCACCTGCTCTTCTCTCAGGTCCAACACTCCTCCGCCTCCCGTTGGTTCATTAACACCTAAAGGGTCCACTCAAACACCGCTTTGTCTCCTGGTTTCTTGTGGTTCTTCAGGCCCAGCGGAAACAGCTGTGGGTGGCACTGATAGAAAAGGCGCTGGCGAAGCTCCACGGCTCCTACTTCGCTCTGCAGGCGGGCCGGGCCATCGAGGGCCTGTCCACGCTCACCGGCGCCCCCTGTCAGTCCCTGGCCCTGCAGGTCAGCACCACCAACCCCAAAGAAGAACCCATTGACACCGACCTCATCTGGGCCAAGATGCTGAGCTCCAAAGAGGCTGGGTGAGACTAGGGAGGAGAATCAGACCACACCGGGGTGGGGCGGGGCCAGGCTGGGGGCGGGGGTGGGGCCAGACTCATTAACACCTCTTCCTCCTGTTGTGTAGGTTCCTGATGGGGGCTTCCTGTGGAGGCGGGAACATGAAGGTGGATGATGCCGAGTACGAGTCACTGGGATTACGCCCACGCCACGCCTACTCCGTCCTGGATGTACGAGACGTGGATGGACACAGGTGAGCAGTGGGCAGAGCTTAACAGACAGGAAACAAATAGACGGACACAGGTGATCGTATTCTTAAAGGTTCCTCCAGAGTTCGTACAGTTTTCTTTCTGTGAATGTGATTAATTAAATAAATTCAGACGTATCCTTGTATCTTTGATTTCTTTTTAGGTTACTGCAGCTGAGGAACCCGTGGGGTCGGTTTTCGTGGACTGGACCCTGGTCTGATGACTGGTCCGATTGGCCTCCACACCTGAAAAGGGAGCTGAGCGCCCAGCGAGGAGAGGACGGACTCTTCTGGATGGACTTCTGGGACTTCATCAGGTAACGACAGCCACAAACTGTCTCTATGGCAACACTTTGTCATCTTGTTACAACTTGTCTACTTTTTCATCTCATGACTTTACTTTTTTTTATCTTGTTTCAACTTTTCTACCTTTCCATCTTGTGACTTCTTTTTTTCCATTTTGTTGTGACTTTTCTACTTTTTCACCTTGTTGCAACTTTTCTATTTTTCTATCTCGTGACTTTTCATTTTATTCATCTTGTTGCAACTTCTACTTTTTCATTTTTCAGCTTTTCAGTTTTTTCATTTTGTTGCAACTTTTCTACTTTTTCCATCTTGTGAGTTTTTTTTCCCCCATTTTCTTCCAGCTTTTCCATTTTTTTAGCTTGTGATTTTTCCACTATTTTCTTCGTGTTGTAAGTTTCCCAATTTTCATCTCTTGTTTTTTTTTTTTGTATAATTTTCAACTTTTTGCGACTTTCCAATCACTTTTTTGTTGCAACTTTTCCATCTTTTTCATAATGTCACGACTTTTCCATTGTTTTCATTTGCTCAAAGACGACAGTAAAACTAAACACATTTTCTAATAATAAAGTGTCAAACCCACTTTATGACATAAACTGACAATGGAGCGGTGTTAAATGTGAAACCTGACGGTTGTTGGTTCCGGCAGGTTCTTCGACTCCGTGGACATCTGTAAGATCCACTCGGACTGGCAGGAGGTCCGGGTCCCAGGGGTTTTCCCTCGGGGCTCTGATGTCCCGGTGTCGGTCGTGTCCATCACGGTCCTGGAGCGCACGGCGGTGGAGCTGGCCTTGTTCCAGCGCGGCAGCAGGTACGTGGGCGCCGGCCAGTGAGTACCGGAGAACGGACCCCGGTCCTGACGCTGTGTCCTGGTCCTCAGGCGCTGGGACGCCGCCGACAGCCACCTGCTGGACCTGTGCGTCCTGGTGTTCCGGGTCGCCTACGACAGCAGCGGGACCCTGAGTCTGGGTCGGCTGCTGGCCCACAGCCGCCGCTCAGTCCGCAGGTTCGTGGGCTGCGACGTGATGCTGGAACCGGGAGAGTACGCCGTCCTCTGCTGCGCCTTCAACCACTGGACCAGCGGCGGAACTGAGGACCTGGGTAAGGAAGACCAGTACCCAGATCCACCGATTAACCTGAAGGAAGGACCATGGTTTACTCATGTAGAGGAAAACCGGACCGAGATCCTGGACCCAAAAGTCCAGGATCTGAAAAGTCCTTAAAGTTGAATATAGGGATGTCCGATATTGGCTTTTTTGCCAAAAACCGATATGCCGATATTGTCCAACGCTTAATTTCAGATTCCAATATCTACCGATATCGCTGCCGATATATGTGGGATATTAAACTAATTTTAGGTAACATCCGATATCTCCTGTCGTGGAATTAACACATCATGCCTAATTTTATTGTGATGCCCCACTGGATGCATTCTCAAATCCAACAAGGCTTTTAAAATGTAAACACTGACTGTGCAAAGAATACATACTTCAACTTAAGTTGTGGAAAAAATGCCATATTTATTTATTTTCTCTCCCTCCCTCCATGAGTCTATTACAGTGTGGCAACTCTACTGTGCAGTTTTGAAAACTGCACATTTCTTTCAGCTTCAAACAATGCTTCATTTATGCGTCGGTAAATGCCGGTGAAATCAAGGCATTATTTTATCGGTTTTAATGATAGGCAAAAAAAATGATACCAATATTCACCGATATTACATTTTTATGCCAATATCGGGCCGATAATATCGGTGGGCCGATATTTTCAGACATCCCTAGTTGAATAGTTTAGAACCGAACCTGAACCTGTTTAAGTTCAACTCTGATCAGAACCAAAAAACTGACAACAACAAACATTATTAACGTGTCTTTAACGTGTCAGTAGCTGAACTGAAATATTAGAACGACTTTTTGTTCGGTTCATTTGATAAAACTTTAACACTTCTTTTGTCTTATTGCGCATTTTTCCATCATTTTTATCTTGTTTCGACTTTACTTTCTTTGCCTTTTTGTTGCATATTTTCATTCATTTTCATCTTTTATGCCACTTTTGTTGCAACTTTTTCCATTTTTCACCTTGTAATGACTTTTCTGTCTGTTTTGTGTGACTTATTCTGTCATTCTCACCTTTTTTGTGACTTTTCTGTCATCTTCATTGTGTTGCAACTTTATCCTTTTTTTCATCATGTTGCGACTTTTTCCATTTTTTTTCATCATGTTGCAACTTTTTCCATCATTTTCTTTTTATGTGACTTTTTTCTCATTCTCACCTTTTGCAATGTTGCAATCAGTGTCTTCTTGTTGCAGCTTTTTCTGCATTTTCATCTTGTTGCGACTTTTCTGTCATTTTTTGTTTTATTGCGGCATTTTTGTGTCATTCTCATCTTTTTGTAACTTTTCTGTCATTTTCTTCTTGTTTGCGACTTTTCTGTCTTCATGTTGTTACATATTTTACGTTTTGTTAAATTCAGTTCCATCTTGTTTTGTTTGTTTTTCATGTTCTATGAACCTGACAGTGTGAACATTTCTAAGAACAATCATCTGTAAAGTACAAATCCCTGAAAACCCGAATAACGTCAGTATTGAAGTATTTGTTCTGCGTAACATCCAGATTCTCGTTCGGTTCATTCTTTTCACTCCCTGTCTCCATTTTTTGGTTCGTCGTCTTCAGCGAGCGCCACCCGGTCTGAGGTACCTGGGTACATGTTAGCAGTCTACAGCTCCAGACTGCTGATGGTGGAGCAGGTTCAGGCGTCCAACGCCACCATCGCCGACGCCATCATCCAGCTGACGGAGACCAAAGGCGAAAGGCACGAGGTAACGCCGCCGCCGTCAGTTGGCCCCGCCCCCTCCGACCCGCCATGACCCATCCTCACTAACCTGCTGGTCTACTTCAGGGCCGCGAGGGCATGACCTGCTACTACCTGACCCATGGGTGGGCGGGGCTTATCGTCATGGTGGAGAACAGACACCCCAGACACCACCTGCACGTGTCATGTGACTGCAGCGACAGTTTCAACGTGGTGTCGACGCGGAACGGCCTGAAAACCATCGACAGCATCCCCCCGCTGCACAGGTCTCACACAGTCACAAACACCTTCCAAGGCGATTCATGACATTTTCACCGAACTATGGCTCAGTAATCGCTTTTCAATCGGACATCTGTGCAAAACATTACCGATGTTTACTAAATGTCAAAAAAAGTTGTCGTTGAATGTCGTGGTTAATAAACTAAGAGCGTCAGAGTTTGTAAATGTTTGAGTAACGTAGCGTCTAGCATTAGCCATTACCATATATGGTCGAAAACCAAGAGGCTGAAGAGGCTCCGTCCACTTCTGTTAAACAGTCTGTAGTTGCTTTTTCATTGGACATATGCACAAAACTTTACCGATATTTATTAAATGTCATATAAACAGAAGTGCGTAATGTTGGTTTTTCCATTAAATCACAAATGCGATGATTTGTTTATTTATTATCATGAAATGACATGAGAAGTCATTCCATAAAACATGGCAATGAACATAAATATCGTGAGATATAGTCATTTATTCTTCTATATTCCCCTCTATCTCCTACTAAATTCTAAACTGATGTGGTTTCCTGGTGTGTCCACACATACACACACACGTTTGGGTTCAACTCTTCTTCTCTTGTTGTAATGTCTGTCAACTTCCATTTTTTTATTCATGTGACTCTAGTTGCGTAAAAAGGTTTTTGCGTTGCAGTTTTACATGATATACCAATTTAGCTACGCATCAAAAACCATCTCTTGCCAGCACAAAAACTTTTAATCGAAAAATGAGAATTTTGGTATAATTGTCTTTTTTCCATTTGGTAAATTTTTAAGCATAAGTTACATTCACGTGATTTTAGGATCAATGGAAAAGGGATTAACGTTTCATCTGTTTAAATCCATCCTGATGCATAATAATAATACAACTGACCTCAGACAAATTAACTCTTTCATGTACGAACTATGAGAACCTTAACCTGAATGTTTTTATTTGAAATATTTTTATGAACCTATTTTTCATGTAGTTCCATAAACGTCCACTAGTCTGAACACCTCGAGTTTAAAAATGAATTTAACGAACCAATGTCAGAACATTTGAACATATTCTAATAATAGTTGTTTTGTTTTTTTGTGTGTGAGTGTTTTTGGTCATTCTGGCCGTTTCTGACTGTTCCACCATTTTCATCTTGTTGTGAATTTTTTGTGTTTTCATCGTGTTTCAACTTTTCTTTAGTTTTTGTGTAACTTCTTTCACTCATTGTCACATTTTTGCAACTTTTCCACCATCTTTCTTCTTATTGTGACTTCCTTTTTTTTCCATCTTGTTGCGACTCTTCCAATGTTTTTCTGTGACTTTTTTGGGTCATTCTCACCTTTTTTGTGACTTCGCACCATTTTCATCTTGTTACAACTTTTCTGTCATATGTTTTTGTGATTTATTTTCTGTCGTTCTCACTTTTTTGCAACTTTTTTCCTTTTTTTTGCATTTTCATCATCATCTTTCGACTTTTCTGTAGTTTTTGTGTAACTTTATTCACTCATCGTCAAATTTTTGCAACTTTTCCGCCATTTTCCACTTATTGTGACTTTTACACCCCCCACCCCCCCATCTTGTTGTGACTTTTTTGTCATTTTTCTGTGACTTTTTATTGTACATTATCACCTTTTAGCAACTTTTTCATCATTTTCATCTTGTTGCAACTTTTTTTGCATTTTCATCATGTTATGACTTTTCTTTTTTTAAATTTCTTTTTTTAATTTCTTTTTTTTTGTCAATGTGACTTGAACTTTTTTTGGGGTCATTCTCACCTTTTTTTGCGACTTTTCCACCATCTTCCTCTTATTGTGACTTTTCCTTTTTTTTCCCCCATCTTTTTGAGACTTCTGAAATTTTTCTGTGACTTTTTTTTTTATCATTCATTATCACCTTTTAGCAACTTTTCCATAATTTTCATCGTGTTGTGACTTTTCTGTTATTTTTGTGCAACTTTTTTCAGTCATTCTCACCTCTCTTTGACTTTTCCATCTTGTTCATCTTGTTATAACTTTTCTGTTTATTTCCATCCTATTTGCGACTTTCCTGTATTTGTTTTATCATAACTTGTTGACGTTTTTGTTTTAGTGTAACTTGTTGACGTTTTTGTTTTATTATAACTTCTTGATGTCGTTTTTCTTTCATTATAAGTTGTTGACATCATTTTTGTTTTCTTGTAACGTTTGGATGTTGTTCTCGTGGTGGACTTGGATCAGACCCGGGTCCAGTGAGGGTCCGTTCTCCTTGTCTCAGGCAGGTGCTGGTGGTTTTGTCGCAGTTGGAGGGAAACGCCGGCTTCTCCATCACCCACCGCCTGGCACACAGGAAGGCGGCGCAGGCGGCGCTGGGGAACTGGAGCCCGTCCAAGACCACGCATAGCCCCGCCCTCAACCCACAGACCGCCGGCCTACACCGGCCCCGCCCCCTGTGACCCCCGGCCCCACCTGGGGAGGAGTCACCTGACCCCGAGGAGGGTGGGACCAGCTGAAGGTCTCCGACGTTTCATTAAACACATGCACTTTATATTCTAGGGCGGAGTCAAAGGGGTGGAGGATTGTGGGTAGGAGAGGCCACGTTCAGTCCCGGAAAATAATAACATAATAACCTGAAAATAATGACAACTCCATGTGTTTCTGTGAAAATGTGAATAACCTGAACAAATATGAACCAGAATCTGTATAATTTTATTAATATTCTGCCTCAGTTTATTATTTATACATGTTTATTATAATATACAGATACAGTGGATCTAAAATACATAAAACATTTAAGAACAGACTGAATATTGGTACATTAATGCTACGTTCAAGGCCGGTTTTAGAGCCTGTAAATCACGACTTCAAACCATGATTCACGACTTTGTAGCGTTTCAGGCAAGTCACGCCAAACTGCCTGAGCGCAAGGAATTGTGGGAGTTAGATGTAAACAAATCGACATAGCGGACCGTACATCATGTTATGTTCATTTATAGTCATTTCTATCCTAGAGGTGTTTGTTTTTGGATTATTTGAAGGAAACAGGAGTAAAAACGGCGCATAAGGGAAGAGAAGCTGTTCTACCTTTAATGTTATTTGTATATTTGGATTGGTAGTTGGTTTTAATTTATTTAATTTATTATTTATTAGTTATTTAATTTATAGGGCGGCTGTGGCTCAGTTGGTAGAGCGGGTCGTCCAATGACCAAAGGGTCGGCAGTTCGAGTCCTGGCGCCGACTGTCCACATGTTGAAGTGGCCTTGGGCAAGACACTGAACCCTAAATTGCTCCCAGCAGGGCCAGGCAGCGCCCTGCATGGCATTTTGTAATTGTAAAGCGCTTTGGGCACCATGAAGGTGTAGAAAATGCACTATATAAGTTCAGTCCATTTACCATTCTTGTACTAACAAGAGAGCAGTTGCGGATAAATAATGTTAGAGTAATACCTTGTTTTAATAAATTGCAGCTGTGGATACAGATGTAGTTTAACTCCACCAGAGTGTGAATGTGTGAATGAATGAATAATGGATCCATACTGTAAAGTGCTTTGAGTGCCTAGAAAAGAGCAATAGAAATCTAATCCATCATCATTATTATTATTATTATTATTATTATTATTATAAACACTGCATCCATGGGGAGACTCCATAGTTGTTTGATGGGTTACGTGAAGTCAGAGCGCGGAACTGGGAGAACATGGATCTAGTACGAGTTCAGGGGTTTGACTGACGTTCCAGTGGAGAACGTTGGAAAAACAGGAGTTACAGGTGCACTGGAATGCAGCGTTAGTCTGATTTATACAAAGAAAGTTCATGTCGTCATATCTAATCCTACTGAAAGTAGGTGTTTTGGGGGATTTTTTAAAAAAAGTCTTTATATTTGTTTTTCAGATTTTATGAACATGAAAAATAGAAAGAGTGATGAATGACAAAACAAAGAAAAACAAAAAGAAAATCCACCTTAAACTAACAATGAGCACTGCCGTGAATTCAAAAAGTGAAATAAGAGAGAAAATAAATAAATAAATGGATGAATGAATAAATACATACATACATAAATGAATGAATGAACGAATGAATGAATTGAAAAATGAATGAATGGAAAAGTGAATGAATGAATAAATAAATGAATAAATAAAAAGGAATGAGTGAATAATTGAATGAATGAATTAATAAATAAATACATGAATAAATGAAAAAAATGAATGAATGAAAAAATGAAAAAAAAATGAATGAACAAATAAATGAAAACATGAATGAATAAAAAAATGGAGAAAAAAAAAGAATGAAAAATAAATAAAAATAAAAGGTGGGAAGAAAACAACAAATACGTAAATGTACAAAATAAACATCACTTTGACAGATAAATGAGTGGCACTTATGAAACACATGAAAAGACAATCAGCCAGTATTTTTTGTGTTGTTTTTTTTTTTTCTTTTTCTTTTGTGTGTGTTTTTTATGGAATAAATCTCCAAACAGCTGTAATTGTGTGTTCTTAGTGCAGGTTTAGATCAGGTGTATTTGTGTGTCGCCCTCTGCTGGTCAGTGGTAGAAGGACAGACATCAGCTGAAACATGGACATGGAGCTGATGCAAAATGACTATTATTCTTTTCCGGATCAATATGTGAAATACCTCAGGTTTTCATAGGTACAGTGTTATATTATCATATTCTGAACATCAGAGCCTTTATTTCCTGTATTTTAGTTAATATTGATCAGTTCATGATGAAAATGTCTTAGAGTTTACGTTTTTCCAGTATTCTGTATTTTCAGGTTGTTCACATTTTATTGTTAAAGGATAGCTTGTAAATATAAAAAGTTTCATCGCGTAATTTCACTTTTTTCACATTAAATCAAGGAGAAAACAGAGTTGTCATTAGTTTTTGGTTTTTATGCTATTACACTGTTTCCCATGAAGTTGGAATAAAATGTTTTTCCTTCTTCCTATGAAATGATAGATATTGATCATGTGATTTATTGATTTTAAAGTGTAACTGGACTCAGTGTGTGATTATTAACCCTTAAAGACCCAAAGGTACACCTTTAACCCTTAAAGACCCAAAGGTACACCTTTAACCCTTAAGGACCCAAACGTCTGCCTTTAACCTAAACCATCTACTGATCTAAACTGTTTAATACCTGTTGATCCATTAATCATTTCAATACATGTCAATAATTGGTGTAAAATACAGTTTTATCTCAATTATTCATAGAATAAAATGTACAAAAACTTGTAAAATGAGAATAAAATAAGCAAAATACTTGAAAAATAAGGGAAAAAATGAACCAAAAAAACCTTCCTTTAATGAACATCTACATGATCAGTGAATTAAATATAGAAGAATACAGGATTTACATTAAAAAATGTAAAATACAGAGGATAATATTAAAATAAAAAGAGATAAATATAGAAAAAAAAAAAAAAACTCTTTTGGGAAGTGCTCTAAAAGTATCTCTGGGTCTTTATGGGTTAAAAAGGTCAAAGGTCATTAAATAAAGAGTCTGTGATTAAAAACCACTTTATTCCAACTTTATTAGCAACGGTGTGTTTTTACTTTGGATCACATGGTTCTGTTCATGGAACCTGGACTTCAATGACATCATCACAGTGGACGTCCGGGGCTGGTTTGGGTCCACGGTCGTACGTTGGCCACGCCCCCGTCTTAGACTTTAGCACTTTATGAACCTCAAACGATGCTGCATTAACGAGCTGCTTCATTTTAAATTGTCCAGGACTCTTTCCTGCACACATTGAATCCAACAAGAACATCGGATCTATGCAAACGTTTGGAACCCGTGGATTCAACACCAACGCCGACACGGAATGGTTCATCAGATTCACCTGAAAGAGCCTGAACTTTCACTTCATCCAGAGTCTGGACGGAAAAAAAACATTGAAGGTCCAGGATGTGTCCGAACCACGAAGGGTTTTCATCTGATTTACTTTAATTCAATAAATGATTTCAAAGTTTATGTCTCTAACTGCTTATTTATTTATAAGTATTAGTACCACAGTGTAGAAATACTGTAATGTATAAAGTAAAAGTACACAAATACTGCATCAGAATACACAAATATAAATAGTCTTTATCACTTTAATTATTGATCCATTTAACATTAATAATATATGAATCTGTCAAAAGTAACTTCCTAAAGGTACACGTTTAATATACATGTTTTTAAACTTATTTCATTATTATTATAAACATGTAAATACTTGCATTCCATCGGCTCAGATTCAGTTCCTACATTCTTTAAATAAAATGAAGTTATTACGATGTTCATTTTATTAGATATGATTTATTGTAAAACCAATTTTTTCTATTAAACAGGTTCTTGACGACACATATAGATGCTGGTTTTATTATTTGCATTTGTTTATTTTTTTTTGTTGTAAATTAGTGTAAATCTGGTGTTTGATGTGGTTTTTGCAGGTGTGTGTCTCTTTAAATGAGTCCGTTTGGCGGTGGGCGGGACTTCCAGGTCTGAACCCAAACATCTGTTGCTGCACATGCTCACAAAGTAATTTTACAGGCATTTGTTGTTGATGAAACTTAAAGTTAGCATCCCCGGGATGTTTGACAATGGTTTGGTTTCTCTTTATTTTTGATGTTTTGGTTAATTTTCAGGTTCATTGGATGTTTCCTCGTGGATGGGCAGACTGTCTTTGATAATCAGCTGATTTAATGAATCATCGTCTGTTTATCGACTTATGACAGAAGAACGTCTGTTCATGTTTAAGTATTTGTATCATTGCACATTTTATTACAAATCACTGAGTCTGTTTACACTGACGATAAAACTACCATCAGTATGTGATGTCTGGAGTTCTCAGATTATTATTGATCATGTAAACAGGATCATCTACAGCAGTAATCTGATTACAGTCAATCAGATGAACACACCTGGGTTTGTCCCAATCCTCCATGTCTTCATACATGTTTACAGCTTCATCTGAATATGTGGAAAAACTATTAAATCATAAAAAAAACAGAACATAGACGACAAGAACAGAAGTGGGATTCTATGTCACTATGTACGAAAGAAATAAACCCAATAATGAACTGGATTCATTCAGATTTATTGTTTTTTTCACAGATGCTCTGTTGTTTTCAGCTGTTTTTGTGCAGATGTTTTTTATTTTCTGCAAACGGAGTCAAACTGATGGATCCAACAGCTGTTAGAATGAGAGAAAAGAAACGTTCATGTGTTTATTTCCTGTTTATCATCATCAGGATGTGATGGATGATTCAAAAATGTTCATTAAAAACTGTTTCCAGTGACTCGGCGTCATAATTGAACTTCACAGAAGACACCGTTTTCTCACCAGTTTCACTGGATCGGTTCCTATTATTTCTTCCTGAAATTGTAGCTTTTTTTTTTTTTTTTAACCAAACTGATGTTATTTTCAGGTGTAAAACACAGATGTTCAACATGTGATGTAGATTCCAGGGTTTTTCCTACTTTTCTAAGGTGTTGAAATGAGTAAAAGTGGACAAAATTATGAAAAATAAATACAACAATTCACTAAATGAACAAAACAAATAAGAAAGTTACCAAAAAATAGCATAAATAATCAAGGAAATTAACAAAAGTGAACAAAATTAATCAAGAAAAACAATAATGAACGAAGGATTAAGAAAAATGAGCACAAAGCAAAAGACATTTATGGAAATTATTCATTCATTTTCTGAACCCGCTTTATCCTCACTAGGGTCACGGGGGTCGCTTGGAGCCTATCCCAGCTACATAGGGGCGAAGGCGGGGTACACCCTGGACAAGTCGCCAGTTCATCACAGGGCTGAACATATAGAGACAAACAACACTCTCACATTCACACCTATGGACAATTTAGATTAACCAATTAACCTATCAGTGCATGTCTTTGGATTGTGGGAGGAAGCCGGAGTACCCGGAAAGAACCCACGCAGACACGGGGAGAACATGCAAACTCCACACAGAAAGGTCCCACCCCCCGTCGACTGGTGTTGGAATCGAACCCAGGACCTTCTTGCTGTGAGGCACAAGTGCTAACCACTGCACCACCGTGTCACCCTTATGGAAATTAATTTAAAAAAAAAAACAACAAAAAAAAAACATTATGGAAATTAATTTTTAAAAAAAAGAGCCAAACAACCAATAAAATTAGAAAAAATTAAAATAATCAAGAAAATGAATAAAACTGAAAAAGAAAATCTGGAAAATAGACAAATATTTAAATTTGCTCCTTTTCAGTTGATGTTAAATTCTTCACCTCTTCATGATCAGTAAATGAAATAAATACGTTATAATCTGAAATAATCTTCATCGTTTTGTCTTTAAACGTTGTAGGAAACATCGAAGTATAATTTTCTAAATAAAATTTTAAAACTCCCTGAGATTCTGTTGATTCAAGTTAATTCAAACACTTTCAGAAATAAAACAAATGCAAAACTGGAAAATCCTGTGGTCCTTCAAGTGTTCGTGGTCTTTGAAGGTTCAGTGGGGAAGGGGGGGGGGGGGGGGGGGGGGGGGGTGTCAATTCACCCCAGGAAGGTGGAGATGAAGACGCTGGTGTCCAGGTTGAGGGTGGCGTGCCACCATCGGTCTGGAAAATACAGGATCTGGAAAACGAAAACCACATCCACCTTTTTTTCATTATTTTGTCTTAGTTAATTTTGTTTTGTATTTTCTCTTTTTTTAATTTCACTTTAGTACACTTTTTGCCTTTTTTTTCCCCACATTCTTTCTTATTTTCTAGGTTTTTTTCTCGTCTGTTCAGTTCATGACCTCGTTGATGCGTTTGTGGATGAACTCATGGTTAAATGTCGGTGTTGCCGTACCTCTCCAGGTCGGATGGTGCACTCCAGCGGCGCCTCCTCCAGGGGCAGGTAGGGGTAGGTGTTCATCACCCAGGACAGGGTAGTGTGGTTGGGGTGGAAGTGAGGCTCTTTGTGCGGTGGGTAGAGGAACCAGCGCTGTGGACCAGAGAAACCACACCACTGTCAACACAGGTTCAGCTACGGGTCCTCAGGTTTTTACACGTTTAGAGTTTTTATGTTCAGATTTTTTTTTTTAAACTTGCATGTTTATAAGCTTGTGTTGCCTTTGAGGGTGAATTTAACATCTGTCCAGTTACTGCAGATGAAAAATAAGCATTAGTTTAACTCTGGTGCATTTACAGCTATGAGAATTAAAGTAAAATGTCCCTTTAAATAAACCAATAAAACAGAATTAAACAGAATTAAACAGAATAAAACAGAATTAAACAGAATAAAACTGAATTAAACTGAATAAAACAGAATTAAACTGAATAAAACTGAATAAAACAGAATTAAACTGAATAAAACTGAATAAAACTGAATTAAACTGAATAAAACTGAATTAAACAGAATAAAACTGAATTAAACAGAATAAAACTGAATTAAACAGAATTAAAGAGAATAAAACTGAATAAAACTGAACTAAACTGAATAAAACTGAACTAAACTGAATAAAACAGAATTAAACTGAATAAAACAGAATTAAACTGAATAAAACATGTTCAGATTCTGTCATGTCCCATGTTGAGACCCTCTGACAGATGTTAAAGTGAATAATCACAAACAGGATAATTAGTCCAATATTCACTGTCATTATCCGTGTGAACAGGTTAGGACAGATGGGGTTCAAATCTAGTCAAGGGGGGGTCAAACATATGGCCCGGGGGCCAAAACCAGATGCCAAAGGGTCCAATCTGGGCCCTGGGAGGGATTTATGAAATGAACAAATTAAACTGAAGACATTAAAGATCAACGATGTTAAAATCATTTTAATTCTAGTTCTACAAAACACACCAATGTGATCAGAACCTACAAATGAAGTCAACTCCAAATGTTATTAGACCCCGCCCACCCCAGAGGGCAGGGGTATAAGAGATGAAAACATTTTCATTATGTAATTTTACTTTTTTTTTTTTTAAACACTAAAACATCTCTATGTATTGATTTGACATTATTTATAGTTTATTCTGTTCTTATTTTCCTGGTTCTGATCCACTTTAGATCCTATTGGTCTGAATGTGGAACCTGAACTAACATGAGTTTAACACACCTGATCTACAGTATATTCATAAGTTTCAATCCAATCCATTTTTATACATAAAGCACAAATTTAAACAAACACAAATGTTTCTAAAGTACTGTACAGTAAAATAAATGCAATAAAAACATAATAAAAAGATAAAATCCCAAATTTTCACTGAAAGATATTGTAAAGTTTTTCTATTCAATTTGGTAGCCCTTTATAGATTACTTTAATATAAAGTAAGTAGGCAGACCCCCCCCCCCCCCCCCCCTTTTTTTTTGTTTAATGTGTGTGTGTGTGTGTGTGTGTGTGTGTGTACATGTGAGTGCAGGTGTAGTGTTCTTGTTCTGACATCACATATATTGGAAACTGTATATGATGACTTTTTTTATATTGTCATTGTTCTAATTTCACTAAAAAGAGTAAAAAAAAAAAAAAAAAAAAGATAAAATCCTAGTTAAAAATACAATGAAATATAATAAATAAATAGACGGTCCACCCCAGATAAAATATCCATGCACATAAAATCAACATCCTAGTTTCAGTTTATATTACATATTATTATATGTTATATTAGTTTATCTTATACCAAATGTACGTAAACGTAGTCAGTGATTTAAATGAAGACACATCAGTTCCATCAATGAATCATTTCTTCTGCTGAAATAATAATAATCTGTCATTGGTTGGGGTAAGGGATTAATCCTTCAGTCGTTTCGTGATTGTTTGCGTCTTAAATTTTGCGTTTTCATGTCAGAGTCATTGAAACGCCATCGTCTTCTGGTCTGTGGGCGTAGACGTGACATGTTCGACCCACCTTCCTGCCATAGATGACCTCTGAGTATCCGGGTCCGTGCCAGTGAAACGGAACTCCAGTACCAGGACCTGAGGACGTAAACAACAACAACAACGCACCGAATAAGCCAATGAGGAGACGGAAGGTCACATGACATCACACCGCGATCAGGACGACAACAGCACACTGACTTCTGAGGGAGAGTCCATGATTTTAATATTTAATTCACGGTTCAGACAGAAGGACCCACGCACCACCGACATATTTAGGCATGACAGCGTGTTACGAATAACAAAAATGAACAAAATGATTAAAAACGTGATGAAAAAAATGTAACAAAAAAATCAAAGAAAGAACAAAAATAAAATTGACAAAAGTGAAGAAAATAATCAAGAAAATGAGCAAAAATGAAAAAAAAAAAAAATGACGAAAATGAGCAAAAATGAAG
This sequence comes from Sphaeramia orbicularis, assembly GCF_902148855.1. Lineage (NCBI taxonomy): Eukaryota > Metazoa > Chordata > Actinopteri > Kurtiformes > Apogonidae > Sphaeramia > Sphaeramia orbicularis. The sequence continues at coordinate 7,163,340 of NC_043964.1, forward strand.
AAACCAATCAAGAAAATGAGCAAAAAGGAAGACATTAATCAAGAAAATAGCAAAAATGAAGAAAATAATCAAGAAAATGACCAAAAATTAAGGAAATAATCAAAAAATGAGCAAAAATTTAAAAAAAAGAAAATGAGCAAAAATGAAGAAACTAATCAAGAAAATGAGCAAAAAGGAAGAAAATAATCAAGAAAATGAGCAAAAATGAAAAAAGAATCAAGAAAATGAACAAAAATGAAGAAAATAATCAAAAAATGAGCAAAAATTAAAAAAAAAAATCAAGAAAATGAGCAAAAATGAGGAAAATAATCAAAAAATGAGCAATTTTTAAAAAAAAAAAAAAAATCAAGAAAATGAGCAAAAATGGATAAAATAATCAAAAAATGAGCAAAAATTAAAAAAAAAAAAAAAAAAAATCAAGAAAATGGGCAAAAATGAAGAAAATAATCAAGAAAATGAGCAAAAATGAAGAAACTAATCAAGAAAATGAGCAAAAATGAAAAAAAAAAAAAATCAAGAAAATGAGCAAAGATGAAGAAATTTCAAAGATAATACTCAAATGATTCATTCAGAATTAGAGGAAATAAATCTTTTTTTTTTCCAGCGTTGACGCACAATGAAAAGACGTTTTTGAAAACCCTGATGGTTGACCTTTGACCTCTGACCTGCGATGCCGAAGCTGTAGGCGCCGCTGGTCTGAGGCAGGATGTATGGCGGCGGCTCGTACTGGTCGAACAGCCCCTCCCACTCCGTGAAGTTATTGTCTCCGAAGAAGTAAAGAGTGTCTAGAAAACACGGAGACCGGATTAAAGCACGGATCAGGACTGAACCCACAGGACGCCACAGAGGCTCCACCCACCGTTTCCAAGGGCGTCGACGGACTGAGGACGCAGGAAAACGTCCACGTACGTTCGGAAAGAGACGTCGACTGAAACAGAAGAAATGAGACGGTTTAGAGGCATTCAGGTTCATTCAGACCGAAACAAACGAAAACAGTCAAAGAAGAACAGATGAACCCAGAAAGAAGAACAAATACTGGGTTTTCTGTTTGGTTTAGTGTAAAAAAAAAAAAAAAAAAGTCAAATTACATGTAAATATTTACATTTACAAACTAACCTTAAACAAAAACATGTGAATAATCTGAACAAATTTGAACAGCCAGAAAAATAAGAGGAATTTTAATAATATTCAGCCTCAGTTTATCATTTATACATGTTCATTCTAACGTCCAGATCACATCTACAAATACACAGAACATTTAATAACAGACAGAATATTGGTCCAATTAAACTGATTTATGTTCAGATAGTTCAGGTTATTTATATGAGACACAAGGATATGGAAACGTTTCATAATCTAATTTAACTCTTTTACTACTTAAACCAAAGATACAGTAGTCATTATTTATAGGTTATTAAATGACTACACTGTCACCCATGAAGTTGTAATTAAATATTTTAGGCTCAAAGGTGATTAAATAGAAGAAACAGGAATGTGTCTGAACTCTAAATTATTCCAATTTTACAAACATCTGTGTATTGTCACTGATGAGTCAGCCGTATGTTCCACGACCTGGTAAAAATAATCAAGAAAAGGAGCAAAATGTAGAAAATAAATCAAGAAAAGGAGCATAAATGGAAAAAAAAAAAAAAAAATCAAGAAAAGGAGCAAAAACCAAGAAAATAATCAAGAAAATGAACAAAAACGAAAAAAATAATCAAGAAAATGAGCAATGTCAATGGTCACGTGACGCCGTTGAACGCTCACCTTTCTTGTAGGAGTGTGTGTTGGCGGTGCTGAGTCTGACGGTCCGGTCGCCGTAGTCCTGAAGTAAACTGGACCTGGAACAGGACGACCGGAACCGCTGGAAGAACAGAACAGGAACCATCAAACAAACAAAAGAACAGGAACCATCAAATAATAAATGAAAGATTAACCAGAACAAATGAACAAAATAATCAAGAAAATCAACAAAAATGAACAAAATAATTAAGAAAATCAACAAAAATGAACGAAACAATCAAGAAAATCAACAAAAGTTAACAAAATAACCAAGAAATTCAACAAAACTTAGTGAAATAATCAAGAAAATCAACACAAATTAACAAAATATTCAAGAAAATCAACAAAAATTAACAAAATATTCAAGAAATTCAACGAAAATTAACAAAATAATCAAGAAAATCAACACAAATTAACTGACATATTCAAGAAAATCAACACAAATTAACAAAATAATCAAGAAAATCAACAAAAATGAACAAAATAATCAAGAAAAATTAACAAAAATAATCACCAGTCAACAGAAATTAACAAAATCATCAAGAAAAAAAGCAAAAGTGAACAAACTAGAAAGAAATGAAAATGAGCAAAGACACTTAATAAAATATTGAACTGAGCAGATGAAACCACCTCATAAACAAACTGATGTTCATCCAGAATCGTACCTCTGATCTCTAAAACTCTTACAGGTGAGTCTGTGGACGGATCGATGTGGAATATGTGGAATAAACCTCTGAACTGAATCTCCGCTGAAATCTGGCTCCATCATGTCACTGATGTAAACTCAGAAATGCCCATTTCTTCTAAACTGCTGCTCTTCAGATCCATTTATTTTCTTTTATGTGTCTGTTGAATTTCTTTTGTTCTACTCCATAAATGTCATTGTCTGTTCTGTATCCAATGGATCAGTCATTAAGGAATATGACATGATTTTTTCATCAAGTATATAAACAATATTTAGCTTTTATTCTTACAGATCATATTGAAAGAGAAATTGAGGTTCTCAGGAAAATCGCCGCTTATCAATCAATCGTTAATCAATCGATAAGGTCAACCAACTAATGATTAACGGATTAATCGATAATTTGCATCCCTACTTCTGTTCCAAATAAAAACAACTTTTCCTATTGTTTAGACATTTTTCCTGCTCTGTTGCTGTAAAAAAAAAAATTCAATAAAAAATAACTTTGAAAAAAAAAAAGCTTCAAACTAATAAAAATAAGTCAGTCATAACATTAAATATGACGAACCTTGCACAACACTTCAAACACATCCGTTGCGTAAATTATTTGCGTCACATAGCCAAACACGAGGGATGGTTTCCAAACTTTATAATTTTATTTCTGATCCATGTGTTCAGCTGCCTGTAGAAAGTGTATGGGAAAGGGATGTTTCCTCTGAAGGAGAGGAAGACATTCGCTGGGAAACAGTGTGGAAGAACTTGCACGACACATCCAAAAACCCTGACCATCAGTTAATACATTTCAAGTTTATACATAGGATGTATTTAACTCCCAGGAAACATCACGCTATGAAAATTATTCCATCTCCTATGTGTGACTTATGTACGCTAGATACTGTAGGATCATTTATACATATGTACTGGGAATGTCCTGAAGTGTATGATTTTTGGAAGCAAATTTCTGTTACTTTGAGTGACATGCTAAAGATTAATATCCCTTTATCACCATTTTTACTTCTGCTTAATGATGACTCTACCTTACAACTTTCTCTTCAGCAAAAGCGTATATTATGGGCTGCTCTCACTGCAGCCAAGAAAATGCTGGCATTGAGATGGCAACCACCTCATACTTTATCACAGCAACAATGGATAAATTATTTTCCAGATATAGTTATGATGGAGAGGTCAGTGGCCCGGATGCATGCAGCCAGTCGAAAAACGCTGAGTATGTGGGATGGTGTTTATTTTTTGGTTAAAGGAAGAGTGCAATCATAACTGTCTATGACTTCCCCGATCCCTATTCTGTTTATATCTGTAAATTATACTCTTTCATCGCTATACATGTATTTGTCTTTATTTATCTTTATTAGTTGGTTTTTGTATTCTGAGATCCAGACTGGGTTGGTATGGGGGTCGCCACTGGTTCTGTGGGGGGGGGTTGTTATACTTTGTGTGTCACAGAATCTTGTATTATAAAATGTGAATTTCTTTTTCTTTTGTATTGTACTTCTGTGATGCACAATGAAAACAAATAAAAAATTGATCAAAAAAAAAAAAAAAAAAATATGACGAACCTTGTGCTTTGAATGGTATGAAAACACACAGTAATGAGCGAAAAAAAAAAAAAAAAAAACAGATACGTGAGATAATTAATAAAGAATCAAACAAACAATTACTAAAACAAGTAAAAATGAATAAAATAATAAAGAGAACAGGTGTTACCGTGTTGTTGGTCAGTCCTCTGAGGATCACCGGGCGCTGAAACGCAAACCTGCCGGCGTTAAACATTCAGGCTTGAATTCAATACATCTGATCAGTGATAATAATACCATCAGATCTAATCAATACGTCCAAACCTTTCCATGAAGAGCTGATACGACAGCGAGGAACCATCCAACACGTCGATGTTACAGTGACCTTCATCACGTATCCTGACCTCTGACCCCGACGACCTGTGACATCAGGAAAGACCTTTGACCCCTTTATCGGATAAATATAAAGAAACAGAATGAACGACGAAGGCGAGCATTCATTTCATCCCTGGTCTGATGTTTATTTCACCAAATTAAAAAAAAAAAGTTTTATTTATGCATTATTTTGGTTTACTTTATTTTTTTATTTATTTATTTTTTTTATCATGCCATGGTTTTTTGTGGTTGTGGAAGTTGATTAGTGTGAATTAAGAACATGATCAAGCAAATTAATAAAATTAAATTTCAAAAAATTGACAAAAATTAAAGAATAATCAAGAAAATGACCAAGAGTGAATAAAATGATCAAAAATGTGAACAAAAATGAACAAAACAGTTTAAAAAAAATGAGTGAAAATGAACAAAACAATTAATAAAATGAGTGAAAATGGACAAAACAGTTAATAAAATGAGGGAAAATGGACAAAATAATTAATAAAATGAGTAAAAATGAACAAAACAATGAATGAGTGAAAATGAACAAAACAATGAATAAACTGAGTGAAAATGAACAAAACAGTTAATAAAATGAGTGAAAATGAACAAAATGGTTAATAAAATTAGTGAAAATGAACAAAACTGTTAATAAAATGAGTGAAAATGAACAAAATGGTTAATAAAATTAGTGAAAATGAACAAAACTGTTAATAAAATGAGGGAAAATGGACAAAATAATTAATAAAATGAGTAAAAATGAACAAAACAATGAATAAAATGAATAAAAATGAACAAAACAATGAATAAAATGAGTGAAAATGAACAAAACAATGAATAAACTGAGTGAAAATGAACAAAACAGTTAATAAAATTAGTGAAAATGAACAAAACTGTTAATAAAATGAGTGAAAATGGACACAACCGTTAATAAAATGAGCAAAAATGACCAAAACGATCAAGAACATGAACAAAAATATACAAAATAATTAAGAAAATGAAAAGAAATTTGAAAAATACTTAAAGTAAAAGGCAGCAAAGTGATTAAGAATATAAAGATACTGTTGTGAATTTTACAGACCTTTTTTTTTTATCCATTTACAGTTGGATCAAGTCTTCACTTCATATTAACTCATGTCACCATTAAGTATAAACCATGACAAGAAAATAAATCAGTTATTTTAATCAGGTGAAACAAACTAAGTAATAAAACTCTAAATAATTAATAACAGACATTTACATAAACGTCTGTTATTTTATTAAAAATATGAGGAAGTTAAATCCAACCTGTTTTAAATGTGATGAACCCTCTCATCCTGCAGGGGGCGATAAGTTCATTTTTATTCACTAATATTGTCACTTTTCCTATGTTTCGTTTAAGTTAAATCTTAAACCAGTTTTATCCGCTTTAATAATTGTCACCTGCGGTTTTTATGTTGTTTTCAGTGACTTAAATGAACGGTATTTTACTGGAATTTGATGGAATGTTCGGTTGGAAAGAAGAGGAGGATGAAGCCACGAAAACAATACGAGTTTTAACTCAACGTAATTAATTTCAAAGCCTGAAAATGTGCCGTTCAAACAGGTTTTACAATAAAGTCCGTGTTTTATTGACTCGTGTTGATACTCACCAGCCTCCGTCATCGAACACGAGCTCCTCTGAGTTTAACACAGCGACACATAAAATAATAAACTGAGCACAAGTTTGAAATAGATACTTAGAATATTCCATTTAAAATGTTCCAGCGACGACTTAAATCCAACCAGACTGTGGAGAAAATACGGACTTCTTCAGCGAAATAATCAAAAAGCCAAAGTAACGTGCCACTTCCTGGTTAAGAGCCAATCAGCGGCCACCACATGAACGTAGGACGTAAGATATGTTCATGTACCATGGGAAAAACGTAAACTGAACGAAAGACTATGTCTAAAACAGGGGTGTCAAACTCATTTTAGTTCTGGGGCCACATGCAGCCTAATATGATCTGAAGTGGGCTGGACCAGTAAAATAATATAAATAATAGGATAAAAACTAATAAATAATGTCAACTCCAAAGTTTTCTCTATGTTTTTGAGTGAAAAAGCAAAAATCCTTCATGAAAATGTTTACGTATATGTACTGTACTTGAACATAACATGGACAAATATGAACAACCTGAAAAGTTCTTAAGAAAAAAAATTGCAATTTTAACAATATTACGCCTTAGTTTATCATTCATACATGTGCATCACAACTTACAGATCACAGTGGATCTACAAACACACAAAACATTGAATAACAGGCACAGTATTGTTAAAATTCCACATGCTTAAGACATTTTTTGTTCAGGTTATTCACAATTTTTTACAAAAGGCTAGTCTGTAAATGTAAACATTTGTGTAATTTTACTGTTTTACACTACAACAAAGAACAAAAATAGCGGTTTTCATTATTTAAAGGCTGTTATGTTAGTATTTTACTGGTCTGACCCACTTTAGATGGAATTGATTTTAACATCCTTGATTGTTAATATCTTCAGTGTAATTTTTGCATTTCACAAATTCATCCCATGGGCCAGACTGGGGCCGGTTTTGGCCCCCAGGCTGCATGTTTGACACCTGTGGTCTAAACCATGCAACTACTATGTGTTCTGGCATAAATTATCTTTTGTTAAAATGAGTAAAATATAATGAATCAGATATTTTCACCAAATAATAAAGACTGAAACTCTGGCTTCTTTCTTTTTTAAATCTGAGTTTAAAAACATTTCTGCTTCAAAAACGCCTGCTTTTGAAAATGTGTCACAGTGCGTTCAAAGTACACAGGTAACGTAAAGATACTGAGTTGTTATTAAAAGATGTTTTAAACAGCAATGGGTTTAATTAATCTGCAGTTTGCCATTTTAACAATACTATATTAATATTTTTGTATAATATTAAATAATTATTTACATATTTTAAATTTAAAGTTCATGAATGTATCACTGCAGTTTTTTGATGCTATATTAAATCATGGGTTAAGCTATGTTTTTGGGGTTTTGGTTTTTTTTAAGTTTAATAAGTTTCTCACAATTGAAACAAAAAATCTAATTAAATAATAAACAAATGCAATGCAAACTTTATTATTATACTATTATAACTTTATTATTCTTCTAATTCTTCTTTATTAAAGAAAAAGCAAAAGCATGGATGAAATCTGATAAAATCAGAACACACAAACATCAGCAGACGTTTGAAAAGACAGATAAAATAAATGATAAACTACGAAAGTGCAGGGGCTCAGTGCAAATCACTCACAGGCAGCAAATTCCATTATAACCAATGCCTGAAAACAGATTAATAAAGAAGTAACAGTTGATCTATAGGCAAACCTCGGCATCTCTCAATCATACCTTCAAGTTCTGACACTTTTCAAATCAATTTTCACAAGTGCACATGGATTTAACTCCTGGAGCGGAAAAAACACAACATTTCAGCTGTTTAACTTATTTTAAAGCCAATTTCCAGTCTAAATTTTTATGTTTGACAGACTCAACTTTCCAAATTACCTTTTGTTTCACTTGTTTTTCTGTAAAACTCATTGTTTGTTCTTTGGAATGCAGTTTATTACAAACACTCCTCCTATTTATGGACAAACTCATTCTGATTCAACATAATAAATGATAAATAACATTATTCCTCAGGTTCAGGAGTAAAAGAAATATACATTTACAATCTATTTCAGTTTTTACAGCAGACTAAGATTTAAGGAAACATCTGGAAAAAAACAATAAATTATGATTGATCAACTTGATTTAGTCTATAATGTTAATTTAATATTATTTTTAATTATTAATAGTATTTGTATTAAATATAAAGATGATTCACACTATTTTAAGTCTGTTTAAAACATCACTCAGACATGACGCTGTCCTATTCATACTGACACAAAAACCAAATTATTGACCAATCCGACAGAAATCCCGTGGTCTAGTGGAGGTTACAAGAGGCTATAGAGACCCTGAAGTCCACGAACGAGTCATATGTGTTTTGTTTTTATACGTCATTGACCTTCTGAGACCAAGACCGCCTTCTGTGATTAACAGTTCAATCATTAATTCCACCCATATTTTTTAAAAAGTCAAGAAAAATGGAGTTTGTCATCTTTCCAGGGTACCACAGGGGTCGTATCTGGGCCCACTGAGGTTCTGTAGTGAACATGTTAAAGCATTACAATCAATTCATTAGAATTTCTTCATTTGAGTCAATAATTAACTGTAACTTGCTCACGAAAGGTTGGAGGTAGATTAAAAAATATATATTTGGAAGTGTAAAAAAATCAACTTTGAAAATCTGAAAATCAATCTTTGAAAATCACAGAAAAACACGACTATTTCACTGCATTTTTTTTTTTTTTTAAATTTCTAGAAAATCAACCAAACAAACTATAATCAGATGATGATTGATTTCTTATGCAGAAGGTTAGAAACTAAATGAACTCATTCCCATCATGAGCCACAGAAGGTGGTCTAGGTCTGTGGGGGTTCAGGGGGTTGTCTTTTGGGACTCTAGGAGCTCCATAGACGTCGATAACTCGCATCAAATTTACAGCTGAAACAATTAATCGACTTGAAGTGATCCAAAAAAAATCATTCACCCACAATTCTCCTGAATCAAAGCTTTGTTTCCTTCATTTCTCTGCTGTTAAACATTGGTTCCACCGTTGTGTTTCACACGGACGCTTATTGTGATGCACAAAGAAGCTTCAATTCAGGAAAACTGCAATAGAATTTTTCCATTCAATCAGTTCGAGTCGATTAATCGAATCATGAATTTTTGCATTCGCTTCAAGCACCTAATCGATTAATCATTTTAGCTCTAATCCAAATCCTCCATTTTGGTCCTAGTTGTTGCTCTTACTTTAACGTTATCTCTCTGATCCTGAAGACACTTCCTGTCGGTCAGTGTGAACAGGACAAAGGTCGGCTGGTGACTTTGACCTTTGACCTGTCTGTCTGTGCATCTAAACCACTTCCACCTCTTCATTCCAGCGCAAACGCTGAGAAGACGAGCAGTGGGAGGGACGTCAGCAGAGGGAGGGACAGCACCGTTGGATGGGCCATTTTTGTAGACCAGGGGGCCTCCGGAATCGCCCTGCGGTACCGGTACAGCAGGTCCGTTAAACCCACCACATCATGACATCTTCCAGTATCTTTGAATACAGTTTATAAAGTGGACATGGTACAAATACTTCATCACGATACTTCAGGTCATCTGTCTGTACTTAACTGAAGTATTTATTTTCTTTAAAACTGCGTATGACTTTCATCACCAATTTTTCATCAAATCTATAAAAACCCGAGTCGTGGCCTAAGTTTCACGAATCTGTAAGTCTTTCTGTTGCACTGTAGGAGGCGGAGCTCCGCACAGCCGCATTAGGGCTGCAGCGTCAACAAACACAGACACGGCTTCATTTCCTCTTACTACTGCAGCTGTGTGGAGCTCCGCCTCCCACAATGCACATTGCGACAAATTTCCAAAAATGCCCAAGTGACGTACTGGCTCTGGTTGTAAACACATGGTTAGTTTATGATGGAGTACACAACAAAACTGTTCACCAAGAGGGAAGAGATTCAGGTGAGTAATGACAGACAGACTAACAGATCCGTGATACTGAGGATATGACTGAGGTTTAACAGATCTGAGGAAAAACTAGAAAAGCACTCAGAGAGCGCAGACCTCCAACAAGGCAGATCACCCCCAACCCCACCCCCCATCACCACCAAAATGTAGTCATTTTATTCCTGGTGCCAGTATCAACATTTCCTGAAAATTTCATCCAAATCCCTCCATAACTTTTTGAGTTATCTTGCTGACAGTGAAACAAACAGACAGACAGACAGACAAACAAATAAACAAACAGGCAGACAAAAGACAAACAAACAGACAGACAGACAGACAAACAAATAAACAAACAGGCAGACAAAAGACAAACAAACAGACAGACAGACAGACAAACCCCAATGAAAACAAAACCTCCATCGTTCCTTGGCAGAGGTGATAATTAGTGATGGAAGTCATACGCAGCTTTAACAACAAGATGAAAATTAAATAGAAGACACAACAAAATGAAAACACGGAAAAGTCACAGCAAGATGACATCGCACCGATACATATGTGTATATTTACATTGTCTTTCTTTTTTTAATAAATTCTGAATGTGTATGGACAATGGAAGTCTCATAACTTTTATAATATTTATGTATTCATACAGTGGAGGCTTTAAAACAAACCATTTTAGGCTTTCTGCCTCTAACTGCACCTTAACTGTTTTATTATGACTTTGATCAATGTTATGTATGTGCAAAATAAATCAATAAATCAATAAGATGGAAAGAATGTATTAGTCACAACAAGACAAACAATGTAAAAATCAAAAGATAGAAACAACAGAACAGGCTTTAAATGAAGTCTGTAGATTCTGAGTGTTATTAACAGAATGGACACAGACATTGTACGAACAGTAACGGATTTAATTCATCCGTAAATTCCCATTTTAATGATATCATATTAATATTATACTATAATATTCAGTCCCCACAGAAAAACGCAATTATATGATGACATAATTCAAAGCATAATCAAGCAAATAGTGCACATTATGCAGGTAATAATAACATGTTTCTGTGCAAAATACATGAAATTATGCTGGGTTCGCATGATTTCATAATCCCCTGCATTTTTCAGCATAAAGTTTAAAAATATCGCATCGTAACTTGACACGGGGAGTGATGTAATATGAGATGCACGACATCATCGGCTCGTGCATCCACAGAAGGTAAACGAACCACGAACCTCCAAAAAAATCCTACAAGATAATGAAAAATGCAACTCATTTACCAACGAAAATATCTGCAAAAGACAGATCAGACCAGTCCCCCATGTCCAACAGGAAAGACTTCTGTAGCTGGGATTATTATGGGATGGTGTTAGACATGTTTCATTTAGTAGTAGCCTCATTAGAACAGGGGGCAAGGTTATAATAGTTTTGGATTTTTCATTATAGTTTAGTTTTATTTAGTTTTGACTTTTTTTTTCTCTAATTGAGTTAGTTTTAATTTGTTTTTAGAGCAGGTTTGATAGTTTCTGTTAGTTTTCATTTTTTCCTAAATGCTTAGTTTTAGTTTAGTTTTAGTATTAATTTTAGTTTTGTCGTGTCTTTTCTCTTCTTTGCCGTCGTATTCAAATAAATCCCAGACAGGACTCTGCTGTTTTCTCCCCACTTTAGTCTCCATGTTTCCAGGTAGAGTGGGGACCAGAAGACGACTGGAAACCACAAGTGACGACAAGTGATGGACCGTGAAGTACCGCATGGTGCTGCTAGCTAAAATTACTAGAGCAAAAATAAATCGCTTTCATATTAATCCGACATTGAAAAAGACGAAAACTAAGGGAATTTCATCCATAATTTTTATATGTTTTAATTAGTTTTGTAAGCACACAATACAGTTTCAGTTAGTTATAGTTTTTTTCTTTCAATTATAGATTTGACTTATTTCAGTTAACGAAAATGTTTTTACAATTCTAGTTTTCGTCGTCTCGTTAGTTTTCGTTAACGACAATAACCTTAACGGGGGGTGGGACAAGATTCTGTTTTTTTTTTTTTTTCTTTCATGGAAACACATCTTTTTCCAGTTCTCAGATATTTTCACAACTTCGCACATTTTTTGCAAATTCCTGTAATTTCACCGCATAAATAAACATAAAAACCCACATATTCTGTCACATAATCAATGATTTTTGCCTGTATTTTTCTGGAGGGACTGAAAATTAAGTAAATATTGACATATTTTACACTGAACTGTGATCACACAATTAAATCAAAGTTTATGAATGAATCAATGCAGCTTAAGGATGAAATATTAAGTCATGAGTTTATTTTAAAAAGTTTATTAAGTTTCTCACGGTGAAAACAAAAAACTCATATGAACAATAACGAGATGCAAACTTTATTATGACCTTTCTGTGTTTTAATTTGTTCTTCATTTTACCACAGGTGAGGTGTTTAAAACTCTAAATATTCAAGAAAAAGCAAAAGCATGGATTAAATAAAATATGATCAAATCACAACACAGTAATATCAGCCGATATTTTTAAAACATTAAATGAATAAACCTTCACTTGATACAAACGTGTGCAGTGCAGTACATTGACAAACCCTTCCACAAACACCACATTTGTGCTAATATCATGAGCTGCTCGTCCTTCATGTGAACCACCTTCAGTAGGAAAACCACCAAAGTGCAGGAGCTCAGTGCAAATCACCCACAGGCAGCAAATTCTATTAGAACAAACAACTGGAAACGGATTAAGAAAGAGGTAATAGTTGATTTATAGGCAAACTTCAGCGTCTTTAAGTCATTGGTTCACACACTTTTTCAGATCAGTTCTCATAAGTGCACATGGATTTAACTCCTGGAGCTGAAAAAAACACAACATTTCAGCTGTTCAACTTATTTTATATTTTTGATGTTTGATTGATTCTACTTTCCAAATTATCTTTTGTTTAACTTCTTCTTCTGTGAAACTCATTATATTTATGTTAAATACACATTTTTTCAATTTTAAGTCTGTTTAGAACATAGGTGTAAAACATGCGGCCCAGGGGCCAAATCCGGCCCATGGGATGAATTGGTGACATGCAAAAATTACAATGAAGATATTATCAATCAGTGGTGTAAAAACCATTTAAATTCAGGTTCCACACACAGACTAATTAAATCTCAATTGGGTCAGACCAGTGAAACATTATCATAATAACCAATAAATAATGACAACTGCAGATTTGATCTTTGTTTTAGTGTAAAAAGTAAAATTACTCAAAAATGTTCATATTAACAAACAAAAAATGTGAATAACCTGAACAAATACAAACAACTTGAAATGTCTTTAGAGAAGTAAATGTAATTTTACCAATATTCTTCCTGTTACTAATGCTGCGTTCCAGGCCGTTTTTGAGCCCGTAAGTCACGACTTCAAACCACAACTCACAACTTTGTAACGTTCCAGGCAAGTCACGCCACACTGCTTAAGTGCAAGGAACTGTGGGAGCTAGATGTAAACAAACCAGCATGGCGGACTGTACATTGTATTCATTTACAGTCATTTCTATCACTAAAGGTGTTTGTTCTTTGCTTATTTGAGGGAAACAGAGGAGGAAAAATGGCGCATAAGGCAAGAGAAGCTGTTCTACCTTTTATGTTCTGTTATTTGTATATCTGGATTAGTATTTGGTTTTAATTTATTCTTGCACTCATTGGACTGAAAACTTGCTAACGCTAGAGTCGCTGCTGATTATACAGAACATTTGCAGATAAATAATGTCAGAGCAATACCTTGTTTTAATAAACAATCTGCATAAACTCTGCATCCATTGGGGGGCGCCATTGCTACGTGACGTCAGAACTCGGAACTGGGAGAACACGGATCTAGTACGAGTTCACGGGTGGGAAGTCACAGATTTGACTGACATTCCAGTGCATTTCCACCAGTAGAAGGTTGGAAAAACATGAGTTACGGGTTGCCTGGAACGCAGCAGAAATGTTTTATGTATTAGTAATTGTAATGTAAGTTGTAATGCACATGTGTAAATGATAAAGTGAAGCAGAATATTGTTAAAATTGCCCTTGTTTTTCTGAAGATATTTCAAGTTGTTAATGTTTCTCAGATTTTTAAGGAAACATTGGGGATGTAAACATTATCATAATGTAATTTTACTTTTTTCACTGTTATTATTTTACTGGTACAGCCCACTTGAGATCATATTGGGGTGAATGCGGCCCCTGAACTAAAATGAGTTTTACATCCATGGTTTAGAACATCACTCAGACATGACCATGTCCTGTTCATATTGACACAAAAACCAAATTATTGACCATCTGAAAGAAATCCTGTGGTCTAGTGGAGGTTACCTGAGGCTACGGAGACCCTGAAGTCCACCAGCAAGTCACATGTGTTTTGTTTTTATACAACATTGACCTTCAGAGACCAAGACCACCTTCTGTGATTAACAGTTCAATCATTATTCCACCCATATTCTTTAAAACATCAAGAAAAGTGGAGTTTGTCATCTTTCCGGGGTACCACAGGGGTCTTACCTGGGCCCACTGAGGTTCTGTAGAGAACATGTTAAAGCGTTAGCATTGATTCATTAGAATTTCGTCATTTGAGTCAATAATTAGCTGTAACTTGCTCATGAAAGGTTGAAGGTAGATTAAAAAAACATTTGGAAGTGTAAAAAATTAACTTTGAAAATCTGAATCACAGCAAAAACACAACTATTTCACTGCTTTTTTTTTTTTTTTTTCATTTCTGGAAAATCAATTAACCAAACAAACCATAATCAGATGATGATTGATTTGTTATGCAGAAGGTTAGAAACTAAATGAACTCATTCCCATCATGAGCCACAGAAGGTGGTCTAGGTCTGTGGGGGGTCAGTGGGTTGTCTTTTGGAACTCTAGGAGCTCCATAGACATCGATAACTCACATCCAAACCCTCTGTTTTGGTCCTAGTTGTTTCTTACTTTCACGTGTTCTGTCTGATCCTGAAGACACTTCCTGTCGGTCAGTGTGAACAGGACAAAGGTCAGCTGATGACCACTGGTCTACTTTGACCTTTGGCCTGTCTGTCTGTGCGTCTGAACCACTTCCACCTCCTCATTCCAGCGCAAACGCTGAGAAGATGAACAGTGGGAGGGACATCAGCAGAGGGAAGGACACCGCCGTCAGATGGGGAGCTCCACTTCCTGTTCCGTTGTTGCTGCACCCGTCGCTGTTCGGGACGCAGACGAAGCCCGGTTGGTTGGAGGTGATTTGGCTCTTGATCCAGGACTCGTATTTAGACACTCGAGCGTAGACTCCTGGGAAATTGGGCAGGGCGCAGCCTATTCCAAAACTCACCACTCCGCCCAGGACCCACTTAGTGCTGTTTTTGTAGACCAGGGGGCCTCCGGAGTCTCCCTGTGGTACCAGTACAGCAGATCCATTAAACCCACCACATCATGACATGTTCCATCATCTTTGAATACACACTGAGTGGCCAATAAAGAAGTCACCACCTGGATTTAACTACACAAATAGGGCGAAGCCTCCTATTGGATAATTAGTGCACAGGTGATTATCTTTAAGATAGCAACAAGTTATTGAACGCCAGCTGATGAAAGGAGCCCAGACCTGAACCCCAGAACCCAGACCTGAACCCCAGAGCCCAGACCTGAACCCCAGAGCCCAGACCTGAACCCCAGAGCCCAGACCTGAACCCCAGAGTCCAGACCTGAACCACACAACCCAGACCTGAACCCCAGAGCCCAGACCTGAACCCCAAAGCCCAGACCTGAACCCCAAAGCCCAGACCTGAACCCCAGAGCCCAGACCTGAACCCCAGAGCCCAGACCTGAACCCCAGAGTCCAGACCTGAATCATAGAGCCCAGACCTGAACCCCAGAGCCCAGACCTGAACCCCAGAGTCCAGACCTGAACCATAGAGCCCAGACCTGAACCACAGAGTCCAGACCTGAACCCCAAAGCCCAGACCTGAACCACAGAGTCCAGACCTGAACCACAGAGTCCAGACTTGAACCCCAGAGTCCAGACCTGAACCACAGAGTCCAGACTTGAACCACAGAGCCCAGACCTGAACCCCAGAGCCCAGACCTGAACCCAAAAGCCCAGACCTGAACCCAAAAGCCCAGACTTGAACCACAGAGCCCAGACTTGAACCACAGAGCCCAGACCTGAACCCCAGAGTCCAGACCTGAACCACAGAGCCCAAACCTGAACCACAGAGTCAAGACCTGAACCCCAAAGCCCAGACCTGAACCCCAAAGCCCAGACCTGAACCCCAGAGTCCAGACCTGAACCCCAGAGCCCAGACCTGAACTACAGAGCCCAGACTGGAACCCCAGAGCCCAGACCTGAACCCCATTGTGCATCTTTGGGCTGTGCTGGTTCAGGTTTTGCTCAGTGCTCACACTCTTCCATCATCGGTACAAGATCTGGGTGAAAAATTAATCCGACACTGGATGGAAATAAATCTTGTGACATTGCAGAAACTTATCAAACAATACCGCAGCAAATGTGTGATGTCATCAAAGCTAAAGGCGGTCCAACAAAATATTAGAATGTGTGACCTTTTCTGGGGGGATGACTTTTTTTTCTGGCCAGGCGGTGTAATTTATAATGTGGATTTGTGGTGGGAAATTACATGGTATAAATACTTCATCACGGTACTGAAGTATTTGTTTTCCTTAACAAGATGAAATTTAAACTGGAAAAGCTCTCAGAGAGCGCAGACCTCCACCAAGGCTGATCAGTCGTCGCCCCCTGAGCCCAATCACCACCAAAATTTAATCATTTCTTCCTTGTGCCAGTGTCAATATTTCCTGAAAATTTCATCAAAATCCTTCCATAATTTTTTGAGTTATCTTGCTAACAGACAAACAAACAGACAAACAAACAAACAAACAGACAAACAAACAAACAAACAAACAGACAAACAAACAAACAAACAGACAAACCCTGATGACAACATAATCTCCGTCATAATGTAATAAAAGTCACAACAAAATGGAAGCAACATATTAATTATTAGTAAGTAATATTAGTAAATATTAAAAGTCAAAACAAGATGGAAATGAAGTGAAAGTCACAAGAAGATGGAAAAAGTGTAAAAGTCACAAGATAGAAACAACGCAGAAGTCACGAGATAGAAACGATGCAAAAGTCACAAGACAGAAACAATGCAAAAGTCACAACAGAGAAACGACACAAGTCACAAGATAGAAACAACATATAAGACAGAACAAGGTGGAAATGATGTAAAGGTCACAACAACACAGGTGACATTAGGTGAGAGTTGACATAGTGAGTCTGCAGATTCCACTCCCTACTGCATTCTTTAGGTGCGTGTTGTTGACTATGGGATGTTTATTCAACACCTCTGACACACAGTTGATTCAGGAGATAAAGCCCTGTTGTGACTTTTTTTGGACCTTTTATTTCCTCGAGCCATGGACCTGTGAAGTGTGGGTAGATGTTTTCCACATGGACTCACCTGACAGGAGTCCTTCCCACCCTCTCTCAGACCGGCACACAACATGTTGTCTGTGATGCTGATGGAATTAGCTTGGTAGTCGGCGCTGCACTGAGTGTTGGACACGATGGGGACGCTGACCTCCTGAAGCCTCTCAGGGAACGGAAGGGACACTGCCGAAGGGAAGGACAGAGGTTGAACCGGCAGCAGCTCACACACATGTTCCATTATGTCATGCATGTTTTCAGGTGGCTGTTGTGTAACATATTATCATTTACAACCATAGTTAAACATCTGCGCCCAACCCCAATCCACCCCTTAGCCCCTCCCTCTTGGCCTTTGCACTTGGCGCTACCCTTTGAAACGGAGTTGCAAAGGGAACGGGTTGAAACCACATGAAATGGTCCAACCCTTCCAGACCTGTTCCGTCATCATCTGTCATCGATGTCACTATAAACCAGGCGTCTCCCCAGGGAACAAATGTGGCCCACCAAAGGTTCCAATCCAGCCCATGGGATGAATTTGAAAAGTGCAAAAATTCCACAGTCAAGGCTGTGGAACTCATTTTAGTTCAGGTTCCACATACAGACCAATATGATCTACAGCATAATAACGTATGAAAAATAATGACTATATTTTCTTCTCAGTTTGAAGTGAAAAAAATTATTTTACACTATGCCTACAAATAATGACAACTTCAAATGTTTGTCTTTGTTTTAGTCCAAAAAATAACGTTAAATTATGAAAATATTTACATTTACAACCTATCCAGTGACAATAAAATGTGAATAACCTGAACAAATATGAACAACCTGAAATGTCTAAAGAAAATTCAGCACAATTTGAACAATTTTCTGCCTGTTACTAAGTGTTTAGTGTCTTTGTAGATCTGATCCATAATGAACATGTAGAAATGATAAGTTGAGGCAGAATATTGTTAAAAATGCAATTATTTTTCTTAAAAAATTTCATTTTTTTTCAGGTTATTTACATTTTTTTTTGTTTAGATAGTTTATAAAAGTAAGGACTTTCATAATTAAATGGGGTTGTTTAGCACTAAAATCAAAAATTTGGAGTTTTCATTATTTATAGGTTATTCTGTTATTATTTTACTGGTCCAGCCCACTGGAGATCAAATCAGGCTGAATGTGGCCCCTGAAAGGAAATGAGTTTGAGAGCCCTGCTATAAACACATGCAACAACTTTGTTTCCGAAAACAATTCCCCATGCCGTCAGCAGCTGGAACCGTCTCTGTTCCATGGGCTTTGGACATCTGTTTACGTCTATCAACTATAAACCATAGAAATGCGATCTATAACACATTGAAACGGCATTAAACGGACGATCAAATGATTAAGTTGTTTACGAGGAAAATACATACATTTGTGTGTTTCTTTCATCACTTGGTGCAATTGAAAAAATTTCAACGGTTTCTGAAACCTGAGACATTTTATTGAATCATTACAATAATTTCACTCATGTCTGTACTAGAAGCTGAAGAAGAAGGCATTTTCGCAGAATTATAACATGCAGTAAATTATAAATGATTGCTAGATTTGGAAAGGTCTGGAAAAGAAAAGTGTTGGGGAAAAGAATAGGTCTCTGGAAAAATGGACTCAGCATATTTTTTAACCTTTTAGAACATTTTCCAACATTTAGGCAAGGTAAATGTGTTTGAACAGCAGCATTCATACACAAGGCAGTTCAAAGTGCTTTACAAAGGCACAGAAACACATGAAATTACATTAAAATTTGCTGTTGCCGTGTAAAAAGACTATTACCAGGAAATGGCTTTTAAAGGAGAGGCCATCTTCAAATGGATGGATAGAAATCACAATGGATATTTATAAAATAGGAAAAGATAACAGCATTTGTTCATCACAAATTGGAGAAATTCGCTTCATACTGGGAAAACTGGGTCAACTATGTCACACCCTGTAGGCCTGATTTGGTTTTCATAAATCTGTGATTGTGTGGAAAAGATCACTCGCTACTTGTACTTTTTTTGTTCTCTTTTTTTCTTCTTTTATTTGGACATCAAACAAAAATGTTACTCTGGCATTTGGAGCAGACATCGGATGAATGATATATGTACATATGACATACCGAATGTGAATGTCTGATGCTGAATGTCAGTAAAAAATAAATTATAAAAAATACAATAAAGTTACATTAAAATCATAGAAGAGAATAAAACATTAAACTAAGGGAAGGTGCAGAAAAGATGCCCCACTCCAGCAGAAACCACCACCCCTGGGGTTACCTGCCTTCACTACTTGCGCCCCCGGGGACTCGAAGAATCCCAGAAGCTCAACCGTTTTTTTAACAGCGACTTAACCCTACTGTCCCGGGTCTGAAAAACCTTTAGGCCTGATCCGGTTGTTCCCTTGCACTAACTGTGAAACCTTGGCAACGACCTGAACTGCCTGGAGCACCTTTAAACCTGGGATAGCACACACTTTAAACCTGAGTGGCGGGTTCACTCTGGCAGAGTTAGTCAAAATAAGAACTAGAAAAGCACTCGGAGAGCGCAGACCTCCACCAAGGCAGATTAGCACCCCCCCCCCCCCCCAATCACCACCAAAATGTAATCATTTGTTCCTTGTGCCAGTATCAACATTACCTGAAAATTTAATCAAAATCCATCCATAACTTTTTGAGCTATCTTGCTGACAGACAAAAAAACAAACAGATGAACCCCGATGACAACATAACCTTCGCCATTCTTTGGTGGAGGTAATAAAAGTCACAACAAAATGGAAGCAACATATTAATCATAAGACAAAAATGATGTAAAACTCAAAACAAGACAGAAGTGAAGTAAAAGCCACAAGAAGATGAAAAAAGTATCAAAGTCACAACACAGAAACGATGGAAAAGTCACAAGACAGAAACGAGTTATCTTGCTAAAAGACAGACAAACCCAGATGAAAACATAACCTCCTTGGTCCTTGGTGGAGGTAAAAAGAAGTCCAGGTGGACCCTTTTAGGCTCAGGGTTTAAAGGGTTAACCCAGTTGCCAGTCCTTCCTGGTGTCGGTGTTATTAAAGGTGCTGTCATTGGTGGTATTTGATATAAATACCAATGTTGAATCCTGTTTTCATTGCAGGTTTTGGTTTCCTTGTGGGTTTGTGAAACATGTTTGACAGTAGCTCTGATTTCAGCTCCTCTTTCCAAGAACCTAAGTCGACTTTCATCATTCTTCTGCGCAAATGACTGTGAATTACAGCAGAACGCATTCATAAGTCAACTGTCGTATCAACTGCAGTATTGGTGAGATCAGATCAATGCGATGATTCACGACTGAAACCTGGGGCCACTCCCTAACTCATCAATCAGATCAAGGTCAGATGGTGTCTTTCAAGGCATTTGTTGTTTTCAAAGGTGACACAGTTGTAATTGTTTCAGCCACTGGAATATTCTGGCTGTGGAACCACGTACAGTAGTGTCGTCAGAACTGACTGATCCGGTTTGGGATCAGTCAGGCATGAACCCTGACTCACATGAACCGACACAAACACAACCTTGAACCAGTGACCATGACAAAGGAACCAGCAGAACCTGTTTGAGTCCTACGCTTCCTAAAACCTAGTAAAAACAGACCCAACCCCAGTGTGATGCTCATGTGTCAGCTGATAACTGTAGATTTGGTATGTTTCTGATCGTTCTACAGATTACGCTCCTCTTCCATCAACAGCTGATTTACAAAGCAACATGTTCATCCTCTGCAGCGTTTCTCGTGCCTGAATGTACACTTCATCACACAGACTTCAGCAGGAGATTGGAAGGATGATCTTCGCCTTCAGAAAAGAGCTTTTACCCTTTATTGGGCAAGCGACTATTTTTGGTCATTTCCGCATACATTCCACGACAGTCACATGTAAATAACTGGTGTAAAATGCAGGTTATCATCTTTACATGGCCATCAGATATGACCCATGTGGACATTCCGTATGTCATCTGTTGACTGTAGAGCCTGAGTAACGTCTAGTCCCAACCAGCCGTGATGTCCCACAAGGATCTGCCCTTGGCCCACTCCTCTTCATCCTTTACCTCAGTGTTTTTCAACTTTGGGGTTGGGACCCCACATGGGGTCGCCTGGAATTCAAATGGGGTCACCTGAAATTTCTAGTAGCTGATTAAAAAAAAAAAAAAAAAAAGTACTAAAAAAAATATATGGTGAAGTTGATAGAGACAATCCCAATACATAAAAGACATGACAAACTCTGAAGCTGAAACTGAAGCACCGTGGTACTATTTATCTGTCAAATTTTCACTGTGGTCGATTTCAGATGCTGCAGCTCTTTCATAATTCATAGTTTCAGTTCAATGTTGGTGCAGTATTAATTGTCAGCCTTGTAAATCCAAGCTGGAATGACTGTACATATCCTGACCAAGGAAAATCAAACTCTCCCTTTGTGCAGTAATCTACACCTGGATTTACTGCCTCCATCCACAATAATACACATTTAATAGACTAAATGTTCTCTAAAATTAACCTGGATTTGAAACAGAGGAGAGAAAACTATTACATGATCAAAAACAAATTGATTTTAGCAAAACAAACGTCTCAGTTTTGAATGTCTGGGGCCAAAAAATTGTGATGTTAAAATGGGGTCAGGAGTAAAAAAGGTTGGAAACCACTGCTTTACCTGCTGCCACTGGGGCGTGTTATCAGCCGTCATGGCATCTCCTTTGGTTGTTACGCTAATGAAACACACTTGTACCCGAGGGCTCACCCCAGCCCCTCCTCTACCTCACCATCATCTTCATCTTCATCCATACCCCTACCTCCACTCACCATCCTTACGTGTTAAAACCAAAGTCATCTCCTCCTCCAACCTCTGTAACCCTAACCTCAGTGTAAGACTGAATCCTCACCTGACATTTGAAAACCACATCAAACATCTGTTTAAAACTAAACATGATTAATAATGATATAATTAATTATATTAAATAATTGATTTTTACAACTGATAACCGATAACTTCATGCTTCTCATAACAGATACCAATAAACACCAATAGTTCTCATTCTTTCAGTTGTTTTCTTCTTCTGTCCTGTCAGTGTTAAACTCTGTTCATAGTCTGATAAATTCGTCTCCAGAACCTAAAGCCTCTGTCTGCTTCAAATGGACAATAGACCAAGGGTTTCAGTTCTATTTATGTCACAGAATGAATTTGGTGATGATCGACCGCAGTTTTCATACATTTTGGACCAAAACAGACAAAAGAGCCACTGGATCTTCCTCTGGGTCTTACTGGTGTACCAGAGTAAGGAACTGAAAACCCTTTGACTGACAAACAATGGACTTATCCACACCTTCTTCTTCTTCTTCTTCTGGGTTTTTATGGCGGTTACCAAGACAACAACATGCACTTTGTACTGGTGAAATGCAGCAAATCTAAGCAATTTAGATGTATTATTATGGGCTGTAATTATCAATGAAAACTTTAATGATCGGAATTATCTGAATGACGTCCTTTCTTTCAATGGTGTTGCTGGGTTGCTGTTGTGGCGTTCCAGGTAATGTTTTGCCATGTCGTTTATGTTTCCAGTTCCGACTGCATAGTTGCTCAGTGGGATTATATATCAATAATTGGTAGAACCCATTGTTATATAATTGTGTTAGGGATTCTGTGCAAACAGAACTGGAAACATAGATCACCCCATGGCAAAACATGAGCTCAACTCCACAATAGCAATCTGGCAACACCACAACAAGTTGGCATTGACCACATCCTGCATGAGAAATGGAGACGGACAAAAGAAACAGAAGCAAAAGGAGGCTTTCTGGATTTTTAAACTCCAAGCCACTATACCCAGGTAGTGATTTGTTGGGGGGGATGGGGAGGATCAACCCCCTCTGTTTTTTACATGGGGGGGGGGGGTAGGGTTAGGGTTAGGGTTAGGGTTAGGGGGGGCAACCAACCAATGTAAATACCATCAGGTTGTGACAGTTTTCTTCCACCCATAACCTACATTACTGACACTAGCGTTCACCTGAACCCAACTGTCAGCAGCTGGGGTGCCAATAATGGGGGGTAAACATGACAAATTCATGGGGCCCAGTATTTGTGGGGGGCCCACAGAGCAGTGGAGGGGGCCCTGTGGATATAGAATTTGTGAAAAATCCAAGTTGTGTAGGAATCATGTAAGATCCACTGTATAAAGAGGTGTAGCTTTTGAGAGGCAAGCTTTGAAAGCATGGTAAGTTTTGTTTACACGGTATTGTAAGTGACGTCGTTTATGGACCGCACCCCCACGTACACCTCCCTCGGCCTGACAGATTGAGAAGATAGACAATTTCTGTGGGGTTTGCACTGATTATGCTTTCATGGGGCCCATAACTGGTAGCAGCGCCCCTGGTCGACAGTCTCAGAATTTGCGAAAGTCCCCATCCACTGATCAGCCTTGGCAGAGGTCTGTGCTGTCTTTTCTAGAACAGCACTAAAGCCGTAAAGAGGGGGGGGTGTCATAAATTCATGGGGCCCAGCATTTGTGGGGGGTGCCATAGAGCAGTGGAGGGGGTCCAGTGGATACAGGTTAGAGGGTGTGAAAATTTCAGGTAAGATCCGTTGCATAAGCGAGGAAACAAGCAAGGAATAGAACCAGGAGTTGGATGAGGAAAGTAAAGTTTCACTTTTGTTTCATGCCAGCGTTAGTTACATTAGTTATAGACCGCACCCCCATGTATATAACTGCTGCCCCCCCACTCCAAAAAAAAAAAAAAAAAAAAAAACATCTCCCCCTCTGTTTTTTTGACCGATCGCACCCTGACTACACCCCCTGGCCTAAACGAAGAGTCGTATTTTTCTGTATTCTTGTAAAGAACTGTTTATTTTTTGGTTTTAAAGACTTTACATCATTTTTACTCCATATAAACAGGGATGTGTGATTTTGCTCTGTTCTTTATTTATCTTTGTCATGTATGTATTTGTATTTATTTCTATAGGTGAGTTTCTGTACCTGCAGGCCCCTCCCTTATGCCCAGTTGGCAGGTTCCTATTGGTCAGGACCAACTTTAAAAGAACCAACAGTTTTCCAGACTTCTGTTTTGTTCGACTTCCTGATGAAGATTGAAGCCGAAACATGTTGAAGTGTTTTTTTAAGGTCTATATATGACTGTGCCATGAGAATAAAGGCATGATGGGAGTGCCTTGAAGTTTTCTTCCTGTTTGACTACTTTATGAATACCTTTTTTCAAAGAGTACCTTGAACAAACTCAGTTTTTAGGTCCTAGAAACATTCCTTTCCATGATTTTTTGATACATATAGATTTTATCCAGCAGGGGTCTCAAAGTCATTTTCTTTCAGGGGCCACATTCAGCCTGATTTGATCCCAAGTAGGCTGGACCAGTAAAATAATAACTTAATAACCTATAAATAATGACATGTCCAAATTTTTGTCTTTGTTTTAGTGCAAAAAACCACACCATTAAATTATAAAAATACTTACTTTTATAAACTATGTGAATAACCTGAAAAAACTGAAATTTCTAAAGAAAATCAGTGCAATTTTAACAATATTCTGCCTGAACTTATCATTTCTACATATTCATTCTAGATCAGATCTACAAAGACACTAAACACTGAGGAACAGGCAGAAAATTGTTAAAATTGTGCTTAATTTTCTTTAGACATTTCAGGTTGTTCATATTTGTTCAGGTTGTTCACATTATATTGTTACAGGATAGATTGTAAATGGAAATATTTACCTCTGCCAAGGAGGTAATGGTTTTGTCGGCGTTGGTTTGTTTGTCTGTCTGTTTGTCTGTTTGTCTGTCTGTTTGTTTGTGTCCAGGATAACTCAAAAAGTTATGGACGGATTCGGATGAAGATTTCAGGAAATGTTGATACTGGCACAAGGAACAAATGATTAAATTTTGGTGGTGATTGGGGTGTGGGGGTGCCATGGGGGCCCACTGATCGGCCTTGGCGGAGGTCTGAGCTCTACAAGTGCTGTTCTAGAAAAGACAGCGCAGACCTCCGCCAAAGCCAATCAGTGGGCCCCCGTGGTCCCCCCACCCCCCCGATCACCACCAAAATTTAATCATTTCGTCCTTGTGCCAGTATTAACATTTCCTGAAATTTTCATCCAAATCCGGGGCACTGATCTGCCTTGGCGGAGGTCTGCGATCTCCGAGTGCTTCTAGTTTCATAATTTAATGTTATTTTTTGCTCTAAAACAAAGACAAAAATTTGAAGTTGTAAATTCAAGATTTTTTGCTTAATTCAAGATTTTTTGCTAAATTTGAGATTTTTTTTTTTGGCTTAATTGAAGATTTTTTCCTTAATTCAAGCAAAAAATTTTTTTTGCTTAATTCAATTCAAGACTGTGGAATTTTTGCACTTGGCAAAAACATCCGAGGGGCCAGACTGGAACCTTTGGCGGGCCGCATTTGTCCCCTGGGCCACATGTTTGAGACCCCTGTTATAGAGTATTCTGATTCTATTACTGAGGTGTGTTTAATGCAGGGTTTTACTTTGTATGAGATGAAAACAAAGGAAGATAAACAACAACAAGCAATAAATCAATGTAAGATGAAACAGATATGATTCCTGAAGGTCAAAGGTCAAACAGACCAAAGTGACCACAGGAGACTGTTGGACCCTGCGTGGACCTAAACCCATCCTGAATCGTCTCTCACCTCCGCTGTTGATGTCTCCCCAACCCGTGATCCAGACGTCGGTCCCGCCGGCGAAGGTGCTGCCGGACGCCGCCAGGCACACAGGGCGGATGTAGTTGGTGAAGTCGACCGCTGAGGACAGCCGCAGGAGGGACATGTCATTTTCGCTTGTGTCACTGTTGTAGTCTGGGTGGTTGATGATCTGGGTGACCGTCCGGGACACCTCGTTGGGGTTGGTGCTCTGCTGGGTGTCTCGGCCGATGTAGACCACCAGGCTGGTGGTACTGGAACTGAACACACCAGGGGGAACGGGATCGGATCAGAACTTTAGAACCTCAGGACAGAACGTCCTCCCACAGGATGTTCATGTTCATGCAGAGTCAAATCGGGCGAGTCCAGACAGACCATAATACCAGCACTGCGTGGGTCATGTGACCACACGGACACTCACCTGGGGAGGCAGTGGGCGGCGGTCAGGACCCACTGGCTGTTTATGAGCGAACCGCCACAGAAGTGGGTTCCAGACCTGGTCAGACTGACCTGCCATGGCCACGCCCCCGGAGTGGCATCCTCACCGCCCACGATCTTTGAGGTCTTAGTGTTAAGAGGAGCAAGGCCGCAAACTGGAAGGAAAATAAAGTCAAATAAAGTCAGATCAAGTCAGATAAAGTCAGATAAAGTCATCACCACCAGGTCAGAAACAAAAAAAATACACACACCAGTATCATCAGAGGGAAAAGTTAAAGGTAGATGAACACATTTTTCAAATTACAATGACATATTTTTTTATTAAAATAAGAAATTTTAGGTTAAAGATGAGATATGTTCATGTTAAAAATAAATATTCTACCGTTAAACTCAGATATTTTCACATTAACTAAATATTTTCATGTTAAAATCTGATGTTTGCACATTAAAGCAACATATTCTTATGTTAAAATAAGATATTTTCACAAAAAACTAAACTTTATGTTAAAATATGATATTTTCACAATAAAACTAAACTCTCTTATGTTAAAATACAATATATTCACAATAAAACTAAACTCTTATGTTAAAATACGATATTTTCTCAATAAAACTAAACTTTCCTCTGTTGAAATATTTTCACAACAAAACTAAACTCCCTTATGTTAAAATATGATATTTTCACAATAAAACTAAACTCTCTTATGTTAAAATACAATATTTTCACAATAACACTAAACTTTCTTCTGTTAAAATACTTTCACAATAAAACAAAATTTTCTTTTGTTAAAATAAAATATTTTCTCAATAAAATTGCATTTTCTTCTATTAAAGTATGATGTTTTCATAATAAAATTAAACTGCCTTCAGTTAAAATTAAATATTTTCTCAATAAATCCAAACTTTCTTGGGTTAAAATGTGATATTTTTACATTAAAATGTTGTTTCAATGTGAATCTTTATTGAAAACGTTTAAACTAAACTCACCGTCCAACTGGGCGTCACCTCCTGAAACAGAATGAAGCACAAACTTTATTATTTCCAATAAACTGAGTTTAAAAAATGTCTGAAACTTTACAGGTGAGTGAATAAAATATGGAACTGTGACAGATGAAACATGTTGAGTCTAAATAAAGGTTCCTTAGTTCTTTATCTGATGAGGTCATTGTCATTTTGTGGGTTTTGATAAACATTAGAGTTAATAATTACTTTGTCTTTGTGAATGTGGTTTTTCAAAAGCGTCAAACCCTTGACATTAATCATATGTTGTGACAGAAACTGATCCGACTGGTTTGTGTTCACTTTAACCCTTTCATGACCTCATTGGATTCTCATAACAATAATAATAATAATAATAATTTAAAAAATTCATAGTGGGCCTTCATTTATTAATTTTTTTCCAGTGGCCCTAATCTTCCATAGATTTTAATGTCAGTCAACGAGTCATTTTTTGAACTAAATAAAAACTACTCATGTAATAAAATCAATGTTTCTGATAATGTTTAACGTGTCCAAGAGTCTGATATAAAACTCTGACACATTTATCCAACATGTCTTAAACCCTAAAATAATTAAAATCATGTGGTTGTTTTGAACAGAGCTGAGGTCGTTTAAGATGTTTATACAGAAAAAAGCAGAAAAAATACTGATATATGATGGTTTTGTATATTTTTATGAAAAACATTTGTAAAAACAAAACAAAAAAGACGTAAAAGACCCTAGAGGACAGAAGCGTTGTAAAAAAAAAAAAAAGCTTAAAAACAGATTTTTGGACACGTCAAAGCTTATCAGTAATTTGTTTATTTCATTGTATTAGTATTTATTTTTTTTATGAAATTAAAAATGTGAAATCTATGGAAGACGATTAGGGCCACTGAGGAAAAAAAAATAGTAAATTAAGGTTCAATATAAATCTTTTTATTATTATTCTCAGAAAAAAGTAAGAATTCTGACTTTTTTGCATTAATAATAATAAAATATATATAGGACCTAATTTTTTTTTTTCCCAATGGTCCTAATCCTCTTCCATAGATTTCAATGTAAGTCAATGAGTCATTTTTTGAACTAAATAAAAACTACTCATGTAATAAAATCAGTGTTTTTGATAATGTTTAACGTGTCCAAGAGTCTGATATAAAACTCTGACACATTCATCCAGCATGTTTTAAATCCTAAAATAATTAAAATCATGTGGTCGTTTTGAGCAGAGCTGAGGTCATTTAAGATGTTTATACAGAAAAAAGCAGAAAAACTACTGATATATGATGGTTTTATATATTTTTATGAAAAACATTTGTAAAAAACAAAACAAAACAAAAAAAGACATAAAAGACCCAAGAGGACAGAAGCATTGTAACAAAGAAAAAACAGCTTATAAACATATTTTTGGACAAGTCAAAGATTATCAGTAACTTGTTTATTTCATTGCATTAGTATTTTTTTTATGTGAAATTTAAAATGTGAAATCTACGGAAGAAGATTAGGGCCACTGAGGGAAAAAAAAAAAATTAAGGTCCAATATATATCTTTTTATTTTTTTTCTCAGAAAAAAATTTAGAATTCTGACTTTTTTGCAATAATAATAATAATAATAATAATAATAATAATAATAATAATAATAATAATAAAATATATATAGGACCTTTTTTTTTTCCCAGTGGCCCTAATCTTCTTCCATAGCTTTTAATGTCAGTCAACGAGTCATTTTTTGAACTAAATAAAAACTACTCATGTAATAAAATCAGTGTTTCTGATAATGTTTAACGTGTCCAAGACTTTGATGTAAAACTCTGACACATTCATCCAGCATGTTTTAAACCCTAAAATAATTAAAATCATTTGGTTGTTTTGAGCAGAACTGAGGTCGTTTAAGATGTTTATACAGAAAAAAGCAGAAAAAATACTGATATATGATGGTTTTGTATATTTTTATGAAAAACATTTGTAAAAACAAAACAAAACAAAAAAGACATAAAAGACCCTAGAGGACAGAAGCATTGTAACAAAAAAAAGCTTATAGACAGATTTTTAGACACGTCAAAGATTATCAGTAATTTGTTTATTTCATTGCATTATTTATTTATTTATTTATTTATTTTTTATGAAATTAAAAATGTGAAATCTATGGAAGACGATTAGGGCCACTGAGGGAAAAAATGGTTAATAAAGGTTCAATATATATTTTTTTTATTATTATTCTCAGAAAAAAGTCAGAATTCTGACTTTTTTGCAATAATAATAATAATAAAATATATATAGGACCTAATTTTTTTTTTCCAATGGCCCTAATCTTCTTCCATAGATTTTAATGTCAGTCAATGAGTCATTTTTTGAAATAAATAAAAATTACTCATGTAATAAAATCAGTGTTTTTGATAATGTTTAACGTGTCCAAGACTCTGATATAAAACTCTGACACATTCATCCAACATGTCTTAAACCCTAAAATAATTAAAATCATGTGGTTGTTTTGAGCAGAGCTGAGGTCGTGTAAGATGTTTATACAGAAAAAAGCAGAAAAAATACTGATATATGATGGTTTTGTATATTTTTATGAAAAACATTTGTAAAAACAAAACAAAACAAAAAAGACATAAAAGACCCTAGAGGACAGAAACGTTGTAAAAAAAAAAAAAAAAAAAAAAAAAAAAAAAAAAACCTTAAAAACAGATTTTTGGACACGTCAAAGCTTATCAGTAATTTGTTTATTTCATTGTATTAGTATTTATTTTTTTAATGAAATTAAAAATGTGAAATCTATGGAAGACGATTAGGGCCACTGAGGAAAAAAAAATAGTAAATTAAGGTTCAATATATATCTTTTTATTATTATTCTCGGAAAAAAGTAAGAATTCTGACTTTTTTGCAATAATAATAATAAAATATATATAGGACCTAATTTTTTTTCCCCCAATGATCCTAATCCTCTTCCATAGATTTCAATGTAAGTCAATGAGTCATTTTTTGAACTAAATAAAAACTACTCATGTAATAAAATCAGGGTTTTTGATAATGTTTAACGTGTCCAAGAGTCTGATATAAAACTCTGACACATTTATCCAACATGTTTTAAATCCTAAAATAATTAAAATCATGTGGTCTTTTTGAGCAAAGCTGAAGTCGTTTAAGATGTTTATACAGAAAAAAGCAGAAAAACTACTGATATATGATGGTTTTATATATTTTTATGAAAAACATTTGTAAAAAAAAACAACAACAACAAAAAAAAAGACATAAAAGACCCTTGAGGACAGAAGCATTGTTACGAAAAAAAAAAAGCTTATAAACAGATTTTTGGACATGTCAAAGATTATCAGTAATTTGTTTATTTCATTGCATTAGTATTTTTTTTTTTGTGAAAACTACAGAAGAAGATGAGGGCCACTGAGGGGGAAAAAAAAAAAAAAATTAAGGTCCAATATATATCTTTTTATTTTTATTCTCAGAAAAAAAAATTAGAATTCTGACTTTTTTGCAATAATAATAATAATAATAATAATAATAATAATAATAAAATATATATAGGACCTTTTTTTTTTTTTTCCAGTGGCCCTAATCTTCTTCCATAGTTTTTAATGTCAGTCAACGAGTCATTTTTTGAACTAAATAAAAACTACTCATATAATAAAATCAGTGTTTTTGATCATGTTTAACGTGTCCAAGAGTCTGATATAAAACTCTGACACATTTATCCAACATGTTTTAAACCCTAAAATAATTAAAATCATGTGGTTGTTTTGAGCAGAGCTGAGGTTGTTTAAGGTGTTTATGCAGAAAAAAGCAGAAAAAGTACAGACAGATGTGTAAATAAATGTGTTTGAACATTAAGCGTCACATGTTTGTGAACTGTTGAAATAATTATTTTTTAAATTAGATGTTTTTGATCTACGGGTTTTTCAGGACATTAAACGGTTCATATCCAGAAAACAGAACAAACTGGTGGAGTTGGATTTTACCTGATGATGTTTCCACAGGAGGGTTTATTTGACCAGGAAACATTTATGAGAGCCGCCTGATATCACATTACCTGCCGTTAAGGTTGAACTCTATAAAAAATACCTCATGTCTGACCTGGTTTGAACAAGACGACGGTGATAAAAAGACACATCAGACGCTGACATGGAAAGGATTAAAACAGATGAATGTTGAATATGAACATTTATAAGATCCATAAAAAACAGCATGAGATGTGAAGACATGATGAAACAGTTCAGTGGAGATTAAATAAATACAAAGACTGAACTAAATACTTTATCACTGTACTGTAAAAAACACACAAGACAAAAAAAGAAGTTGAAAAGAGGGGAAAAGAAGTGGACAATGATGAAAATAGAACAAAAAAGAAAGAAAAATACAACAGAAATGACACAGAGAGGAAAAAAATATGAATAAAAAACATTTCAGTTAAAAAAATCATGTGAAAGACAAGATGAATAAGATATAAAAAAAAAGTTAAAAAAAAAAAAAGTAAAATAAATAAATTACGTGAAATAACGTTAATCACACAAGATGAAAATATTGTAAAAAAAACAGAAAAAAACATAAGTGACACAAAAAGACATAAAAGACAAAAATAATATCAGGGATAAAAAGAAACAACGGAATGAAAATGGCATTTAAAAAAAAATATGTAAAAGACAAAAACTAAGACAATTACTTAAAAAAAAATTATATAAGACTGAACAAGAAAAGTCTAAACATGATGTTGAAAAGAGAAAAAAAAAGTGGACTATGATGAAAATAGAACAAAAAAGAAAGAAAAACACAACAGAAATGACACAAAGAGGAAAAAAACAAAAATGATATATAAAAAACGAGAATGATACAATGAGGGGAAAAAAATGTTTTTATATATATACAGTGTGTGTGTGTGTGTGTGTGTGTGTGTGTGTGTAAAAACAAAAATCAAAAAAATATATGTAAAAATAAATAAATACGTAAAAATAAAAAATAAATAAATGTAAAAATCTGTGTAACAAAATAACAATAATGTGAAGGATAACGTCCAAAAAATTTAAAAGACGCAAGAAAAAATATGATATAAGAGATGTTTAAAATGACTGAACATTTGGTCATTTTGTCTTTTAAGTCATTTTTCAGTTTAATCCTTTTCTTTTGTTTTACCTTTTATGTTGTTTTTCTCCTTTTATGACATTTTCATCCTGTTGAATCATTATTGATTTTGTTTTCAAGATTTTTGTCTTGTCATTTACGTTCTTTTGGTGTTTTGTTTTATTTTATTTTATTTTATGTTATACCTTTTATCTTTCAGTTTGAATCTTTAACTGTTTACTGCCTTCATTTGAACATGTGTAATATTTTCTGAACCAGCTTCAGAGTTGAATCAGCCAGTATTTTTATTTTGAATCATTTTACTGTTAATTTTTAATTACTTTCAGTTTAAGATTTTTTTTTTTTTTAATGTTTGTGATTCTGTGATAGTAAAGGTGAATATTTCCTTTTTTCTCTCCTCAGTGACAGTAAATTAATGTGTTTAATGACTTTGACCAAACACTTTTTTCATTTTCAGACTTTTTCGTAAATATATCGACAGACGAATTGACGTTGAAAGTCACCGTTAGGTTCAGCCACCATTAGCTTCAGCCACTGTTAGCTTCAGCCACTGTTAGCTTCAGCCACTGTTAGCTTCAGCCACTGTTAGCTTCAGCCACCATTAGCTTCGGCCACCGTTAGCTTCAGCCACCGTTAGCTTCAGCCACCGTTAGCTTCGGCCCAAATTTAATGCAAAATAGATGAAAGGATACAATGTGACGAACACAACAGGATGAAAACTACTAAAAAGAAGTCAAACATACAACACAGAACAAGATTTTAAACATGAAATAACATAAAGGACAAAAAAAGGCCTGAAAAAACAAATGGAAAGTTGGAAAAATTATGTAAATCCCACAATGAGACGGAAACGATGTGAAAGATGCAACAAGATGAAGACAATATAAAAGAAACTATAGTACATAAAAGAAGTAAAGATGAAGAGCATGTAAAGAAAACAAAGTATAAATGTCAAAAACTATAGAAATTATTGAAAAAGTTGAAAACAACTTAACTCTTTAAAACCATTTGTATCATCTGTGCTACGTCAGGTTCACAGATCTTTATCTTAAAAAAACAAGTGCCTTAAGTTTGAAATTATTTAGAAATATTGAATTGAGATGGTAGCTATGTTTTAGTTGTTGTTGATTTTTTTTATTTTTTATTATTATGGTGTGAATCCTCGATCAGGTGAAAAGGACAGGCAAAAAAATTCGCTTGTGCTTCTAGCCTAACACTTTTTGGTTCTTATGTTTATTACGATTGATGCACTAAAAACAATGATTGATGTAAAACCAAAATAAATTCATTCATTCATAATCAATCAGATCAATACTTTCCTCATAAACCTGCTGAAATTTTGTTGCCATTCAAGGGAAAAAAAAGGCTGTAAAAAGATTTATTTGAAAAAAGAAAACTACCTAAGCTGTTCTATATTTTCAAAACGTTAGTGGTAAAATCTATTTTTCTATCTAAAGTTAACATTGTTGTGAGGAAAAAACACCCGATATATTAAATGTGATGCAAAAAATATAACATAAACAAAATTATATGGAGACATTTTTTGTTTGGATTATGTTAAAAAGGCGAATAAATATTTCAATTTTTTTTTTTTTAAATTTACTTTGTGGCGAGTTTTAATGGGTCAAGGTTTACAGAATTAAAAGACATAAATCAGACAAGATGGAAACAATAAAAAAAAAAGAAAATAATTTAAGAAGAAGCACACAATGCAAAATATGAAAATAAGAACCACTTGGAAACATACGACAGTTTATTGGCGCCATATAAAATAAATCAGAATCAGTTTTTTTGGCCAAGTTTGTGAACACGTACAAGGAATTTGGCTTCGGTTTTTCTTTGCTCATGATGTATGATTTCAACATAAACACAAACACATTTAAACATACACGTAATAAATAAACAAACATTAAACTAGAAACAAGGACAAGAATGGGTTAAAAATAGTTCAGATAAATATGAATAAATGAGTGGATTTGTCCAGAGAACCGGTCTATTAAAATATATGTTTATGTATATATTATTTACAGTGGATTTTTACTATATATAAGTATATTGTATATATTATATGTACAGAGTTCCAATCTGAGTTTTATACAGTGAGTAGAAGTGTACAGGGATCTGGTCTATTAAAATATATGTTTATGTATATATTATTATATATATTATAGTGCAAATGAAATTCTCATAATATTACAATTTTATTCTCGTAGTTACAAGTGTTTTTATTTTTCCGATGTGGCGCTGATACACCATCTTAGATACAAAACTCAAAAAAATGAAAATCAAACCAATATAAAAGTCGATAAAACTGACAGTAAATATAAACTTTACTTTTTAAAAACCTTCTCGTTCGTTAATGTTGCTGGTTTTCATCCTGTTGTTTCCAATTAGTTTAATCATTTTAATTAATGTGACTTAAGGTTCAGTTTTCTTGTACTTTTACTACTTTTACTACAGTATTTGTACTTCAACTGGAGGAGAATACATGTGAACTTTAATACTTTTTTTTACCACAAAAACATAAACGTTAAAGGACATGAGACACAGTCCAAACCTGAACCCAAAGGTTTCTAGAGTCCATGTAGACCAGGTTTAGAGTAAACCCGGGTAATCTTCTACTACTTAATGAACATTAATGGGACTTTTACCTGTGATGATGATGAAGGCGATGACAGAGAGTCCCCAGAGCGCCGTCTTCAGCCCCATGTTGACTCTGTGTGAGCTGAAGGTGTGTCTGCTGTGGAGCCACTCCAACACTCTTTATGCTCTCGTCAGGTTCAATCCCACACCTCATACGCCCTCCTCTATAAACACATGCAAATACGACCGCAGGACTGGAGAGCCCTGGAGCAGCTGTTGCATAACCCACCAATATGACCCAGGACAAGCCTCCAACAAAACAGATGTGTGTGTGTGTGTGTGTGTGTGTGTGTGTGTGTGTGTGTGTGTGTGTGTGTGTGTGTGTGTGTCGGTGGGTGGGTGGGTGTGTGTGTACAGTATATGTATACTGGACCACAAACTGGACCACATACTGGACCATGTACTGGACCACACACTGGTCCAGTATGTGGTCCACCTGAATAACCATCTATATAAGTTAATAAAGGTTTATTTTGTTCATTTTCTAAACTGTATAATTTCAAGTGTTGCTTAAATTTCTTCATATTCGGATCCTGAATGTAAACAGAACCAATGTCCCTGTACGTCAGCGTCTGTTCTATGTGGATCAGAACCAAATGAATGTGTTCTATGTCAGGTTCTGTTCTATGGTCCAGTCCTGGTTCTGTTCTATGGTCCAGTCCTGGTTCTGTTCTATGGTCCAGTGCTGTGATCTGGATGCACATCAGTCTAACCATAGAAGTGGGCGGAGCTTCCACTGGAGCAGAGTCCAGTTCAGTCCAACTTTAATCAGTTCCATTTTCGCTTGGATAATAATGAACCATAAACTGATTAATCAACCCTCTGACCAGATCCTGATCCTTCAGATCCTGAAACCTTCACCCTGGTAAACCTGCCAGTAGAATATGAAAATGTTGGTGATAAATATGATCATAAACAGGTGTGTGAGGGCAAACTTCACATGTCCAGTAAAACCTGGATCTGGATGACGTCAAACCCTCCGACTGTAAATACACCACAGTCTAACGTAGACTCTCTACTGTAGGCCCTCTACTGTAGACCCTCTACCGTAGACCCTCTACTGTAGACCCTCTACTGTAGACCCTCTACCATAGACCCTCTACCATAGACCATCTAACGTAGACCCTCCACGGTCTACCATAGACCCTCAACCATAGACCCTCAACCATAGACCCTCTACCGTAGACCCTCTACCGTAGACCCTCTACCGTAGACCCTCTACCGTAGACCCTCTACTGTAGACCCTCTACTGTAGACCCTCTACCATAGACCCTCTACCATAGACCATCTAACGTAGACCCTCCACGGTCTACCATAGACCCTCAACCATAGACCCTCAACCATAGACCCTCTACCGTAGACCCTCTACCGTAGACCCTCTACAGCAGACCCTCTACCGTAGACCCTCTACCGTAGACCCTCTACAGCAGACCCTCTACCGTAGACCCTCTACAGCAGACCCTCGACCGTAGACCCTCTACCGTAGACCCTCTACAGCAGACCCTCTACCGTAGACCCTCTACCGTAGACCCTCTGTGATCTCCTGTGGTTTCATCACAGACTGTTTCCTTGATCCAGAACACAACACTGGGTTTCCACATCAGTCTGAGTAGCCGGGCCCTGGAGGATCAGGATAATCCACATGTTGTGGATCATAGGTTCAGACATAAACACTCTGGTCTGTTGGATGGTTAAAGCTGTAATACCACTGACGGACACTAGAGGCTGCTCCATAAACCTCTGCCTCCCACAGACTGACACTGAACTTCAAAATATCTGCTCTAATGTCACCTATGAATTAACACCAAAAAGTTGTAAAATTGCAACATAAAAAAACTGTAAGTGACAATACAATGCAAAGTTGTTTATTTGAAAAGATTTTTGTGTTAACGATTAAACAAATATAGCTGTAGATTTTACTGGAAGAGTACGTTAACAAAACCAGATTTGTATGTAGAAATGATGTATTTCTATTGTTTTTAGAAAATAAAACTGTAAATTGAAAAACAATGTGGTGCCGTTTAAATAGCAAGACCATAATGTTGAAATAACAGCCTATTTGCTTTTTTTTTTTCAATAAAAAAGTTATTTAAAAAAAAAAGTAAATATTTACAATGTAACATTTTAAACTTGTAAATTAATGGGTTGGTAATGTTCTGAATACAAATTACAATAAAAAAAAAAAAAAAAAAAAACTGAATTTATTTTACTAGTGTCTTCCTTTTTAAATATTTTTTCAGTGTAGTGTCTCATTTGTTAGAACCTCTAAAAGTCTTGGTTTGATTGGACATGTTTGTCTTTTAAGTCCATTTTTGATCAGATCACTGTATTTTATGTAACTGTTATCTGACCATTTTTTAGATGTGGAATCCATCCTATGGGGTATAAATTGGAGTCATACGTTCTCCAGCTCATTAATTCAAATGGTTCTTTCGTCCCATGTTCTGCTGACACTTGGAACCACAGTGTCAGTGATTTTGTCAAGTTTTTATTTGGAATCACAGCTTTTTTATTTATTTATTTATTTTTATTTTTTATTGCTTCTACTCTTTGTAAAAAAAAAAGGGTAAAAGACTCCATTTTGATAAATCTGATTTTAATTTACAGATTAAAGGGTCATAATTAGATGTTTTGATTCATTCTAGATCTTTGGCTATCTAATGACATCAGAGTCCCAGTTTATTTTGAAAGTGTCTCTGATGGTCACTTATACTTCCTTATCTGTCATATTGCAGGGGTGTCAAACTCATGTTAGTTCAGGGGCCGCATTAAGCCAAATTTGATCTGCAGAGGGCTGGACCAGTAAAATAATAACATAATAATATATAAATAATGTCAACTCCAAACTTTCCTCTATGTTTTAAAGCAAAAAATGTACAATTATGCGATCAGAATGTTTACATCTATCAACTAGAAGCACTCGGAGAGCGCAGACCTCCGCCAAGGCTGATCAGTGGCCCCCCCCCGTGGGCCCCCCCACCCCCGATCACCACCAAAATTCAATCATTTCTTCCTTATCCCATTTCCAACAAACCCTGAAAATTTCATCCAAATCTGTTCATAACTTTTTGAGTTATGTTGCACACTAACGGACAGACAGACAGACAAACAAACAA
This sequence comes from Sphaeramia orbicularis, assembly GCF_902148855.1. Lineage (NCBI taxonomy): Eukaryota > Metazoa > Chordata > Actinopteri > Kurtiformes > Apogonidae > Sphaeramia > Sphaeramia orbicularis. The sequence goes on from NC_043964.1 coordinate 7,201,688, forward strand.
ACAAACAAACAAACAAACCCTGGCAAAATCATAACCTCCTTGGCAGAGGTAACTATCCTTTAAAATAATGTGAATATCATAAACAAACTCAAATTTCTTAAGAAAACTAAGTGCAATTTTAACGATATCATGTCTCAGTTAATCATTTACACATGTAAATTACAACTTACGGATCACAGTGGATCAACAAATACACAAAATATTGAATAACAGGCAGAATATGGGAAAACTTGCACTTCAGACATTTCAAAATGTTTATATTTGTTCAGGTTATTCATGTTTTTGTGAAATGGTACTTTGTTTTAGTGGAAATACAGTAAAATGACATGAAAATTTCTACATTTACAAAGACAAAAATTTGGAGTTGTGAGTATTTATTGGTTATTCTGATAGTATTTTACTGATCCGACCAGCTTGAGATTAAATGTGGAACCTGAACTAAAATGATTAATATCATCATGTAATTTCTGCATTTCACAAATTCCTAGGGGCCAGACTGGACCCTTTGGTGGGCCAGATTTGGCCCCTGGGCCGCATGTTTGACACCTGTGTCATATTGTGTGAGAGTGTGCGGCTCAACATATAAAACAACTGTAAATACTATAGTCCACTTACAAAAACCAGCCATACGTATTATTAATAAGGCCGGTTACTATGAACATACTAATGCATTGTTTATGAAATCCCATATTATGAAATTTAATGATTTGGTTTAGTATGAACTAATACAAATAATGTATAAAGCCAAATTAAAGTTACTCCCCGTCTGTGTACAAAGGTTCTTCTCAACACACGAGTCGAAATATGATTTGCGAGATGTTTGTAAATTTGTTGTACAAAAAGCTAAAAAAGAGACTAAAAGCAGATGTATATGTGTTGTTGGAGTTGAACTATGGAATGAGGCCAGCATGGATTTAAGAATGTGTAGCCCATCTTTGATATTTAAAAAAAATGGTACGCAAGGCAGTTTTTGAAGGATACAATTGTTAAGCTCTAATAAGTAATAGGTAAATAATTTATTTTTGATTCTACATTAAATTACCATTAATTTGGTGGGTTAAGTTTTCTATTTTTCTGGTTTATTTTCACCTTTTTATGTTTTTGCTTTTTTGTTTGGTTGTATGCATTGTTGTTGTTGTTGTTGTTGTTTTTCTATACTGAATGCTGGGCAGCTGAATTTGTTCTGTAGGACAGGCATTAATAGAAGCATTCTGCCGCTGCCTGTGCCTTTCCAGTCATTAACCTGTTGGTAATGTTTGTAATGTTTGTAGTGCTCTTGTTGACACTTGTTGTATTATTATGTGATGACTGAATAAAGAATTTCATCATCATCATCATAGTTTTGCTTTGGAATGTAGTTGAATGTTTGTGCGTCAGATTTTTAACAGAGCAGAAACAAACGAACCAATTTGGAAATGATTAACGCAGTAAACACTAAACACACCTGCTTTAACAAACAGGGGCTGATACTAGTCTGTGAACAGGATGATGGAAGCTGCCTTTGGTTCTTTCATTGGTGTTTGTCTGTAATCATCAGATTCACTGAACTGCGTTAGTTTCAGTGGGAATACGACAAAGGCCAAAGTGTCTATGGAAATGTTGTTTTAACAGGACGGGTCTTAAACACACAACACACTGCAGACACTCACAACCATCTGACCTGTTTATATAGAAAAGGTGGAAGGAGATACTGTCTGGTTACATTTATTAGAAAAAACACCAGAACTCCTGCACAGTAAATGGACTTTCTTCTGTGACTCTGTTTAACCTTTTCAGATATGTTTTGTTGTTGTTTTGTTTGTTTGTTTGTTTTTACAGAATTTTTTGGTATTTTTTTTAATGTCTTCATTCAATTTGTCTTTTATGTGGTTTTTTTCTATTTTTCATGACATCTTGTTGGATCTTTATATTTTTATTTTATTTTACAATTTTTTCTTTACTTGATTTGTGTCATTGTTATTGTCATTTATGTTCATTTGCTGTTTATTTATTTATTTATTTTTACTTTTTATGTGAGACTCCAAGATGTGACATGAAAAATATAGTTTCAATATAAGTCAGTGACTCATTTTTTGAACGAATAAAAACTACTAATGCAATAAAATCAGCGTTATTGGTCACCTTTGACTCTGTTTAACCTTTTTATTGTTTTTTGTTTTTTGTTTTTTTTTTACTTTTTTTTGGGGTCTTTTTTTATGTCTTCATTTAATTTGTCTTTTATGTTATTTTTCTATTTTTTATGACATCTTGTTGGATCATGACCTTTTTATTTTTTATTTTTTTTCCATTTTTTCTTTGTGTGATTTGTGTCATTATTATTTTCATTTATGTTAATCTGCTGTTTTTTTTGTTTGTTTGTTTTTGTTTTTGTTTTTACGTTTTTATGTGACTTTACAAGATGTGACATTAAACTTGTGTTTTCAATGTAAGTCAGTGAGTCATATTTTGAACAAATAAAAACAACTAAGGCAGTGAAATCCGTGTTATTCATCTTTGTGACATGTTCAAGACAGAGCTGAAATGGTGTAAAAAAAAAAAAAAAAAAAAAAAAAAATCTATGCAGAAAAAAAAAAGCCATATGATGTATTTATAGCAGTATGTTGTGCATGTATTGTCTTTGGCTCTAGGGCTGTAAATTAAAGGAAACATGAGGATTATAAAAATAAGTTAGGAGGCAACAGAAGGGTAATTTATTCTATTAAATATATTTTGGTGACATCTCCTGGAGACCTTAAGTACGACACTGAACAATGAGCAGAAAAAAGAAATAAATGTATATGATTGGAAAAATGTGGAATTTGGTGGAATAAAATGTTTCAGTCATTAAAAATATCTGTTTTAAACTTGAACATTATGATTATATTAGATTTATTGGTTCTTTCAATCTTTTCTGTTTTTTGTATTCATCTTTTCTTCTATCTGCTCTTTTTTTGTTGTTGTTTTTTTGTCTTTTATAGTGTTTCCAGTTGCTTTCCCGTGTTTTGTGATGCTTTGTTGTGTTCTTTCCAGTATTTTCTGTCCGTTTCTCCGTTTATTCTAGAAGACAGTAGAAACTTTGGCTGGTGACGTCATGCCCAGCGCTCAGCCTGTGATTGGTCCGAGACAGCGAAGGCTCGAGAAGCAACCGGAAGCTCACGAGGAGAAAATAAAAGCCGGAGACAGACGAAGATGAGGCAGACAGCGAGAAGAGAACCGAACCGAGACGAACTCAGCCGAACCGAGCCGAGCGGAGAACAACATAGCCGAACCGAAGAAAACCGAGCCGGAGTGAGTTTAACGTAGCCGAACCGAGAGGAGCCGAACAGAACCGAACCTCTTCATCCTCAGTTTTTCCACCTGTAAGTACAGACTTCTGCTTCTTCTTCTACAAAACTGGCCTTTAATTCATTTTCATGTTTAAACTTCAGTAGAAAAGTGTCATTATGTGAATGTAGGTTTAATATGATGGAGTTGAGTTTAGAACAGCAGCTCACTCTGTTCTTTTACTGTTTAACAGTCGATACATTAATACAGTTTATATTCAGACTAAAAATATCTGACATTTAACTGTTGTTTTATGGGATTTGTATTATTAGAATTAAATTCATACACTGTTTTCTATAATATATAATATTTTGTGGTTTTTCGTAGACTGATTAATTTACTCATTTAAAACCATATTTTTAGTTTTTAGAAATAACTATCAAATCTTATAAATATTGTGTTCATTCAAACACATTCTTTTGTAAATGGAGTTAATTTCTCCTGTTAAACTAAAGTCGAGGCGTTTCATTGTGGTTTGAATCTCCTTTTCATTATTCTGTCCTGTTTATTCCAGGACTCAAATAAAAAAACATAAACACATGATGGCTGCGTCCAAAGGTGCAGCGATTGGCATCGACCTGGGCACCACCTACTCCTGTGTGGGCGTGTTCCAGCACGGGAAGGTGGAAATCATTGCCAACGACCAGGGCAACAGGACCACCCCCAGCTATGTGGCGTTCACCGACACCGAGAGGCTCATCGGAGACGCCGCCAAGAACCAGGTGGCTCTGAACCCCAGCAACACCGTGTTCGACGCCAAGCGGCTGATCGGGCGAAGGTTTGACGAGCCGGTGGTGCAGGCGGACATGAAGCACTGGCCCTTCAGGGTGGTGGGAGACGGAGGGAAGCCCAAAATCCAAGTGGAGTACAAAGGGGAGGACAAAACCTTCTACCCTGAGGAGATCTCCTCCATGGTCCTGGTGAAGATGAAGGAGACCGCTGAGGCTTTTCTGGGCCAAACGGTGTCCAACGCTGTCATCACAGTCCCCGCCTACTTTAATGACTCTCAGCGACAGGCCACCAAAGACGCCGGCGTCATCGCCGGACTGAACGTCCTGAGGATCATCAACGAGCCGACGGCGGCCGCCATCGCCTACGGTCTGGACAAAGGCAAGTCAGGAGAACGTAACGTCCTGATCTTTGACCTGGGAGGAGGCACCTTCGACGTGTCCATCCTGACTATCGAAGACGGCATCTTTGAGGTCAAATCCACGGCTGGAGACACTCACCTGGGCGGAGAAGACTTTGACAACCGTCTGGTCAACCACTTTGTGGAGGAGTTCAAGAGGAAACACAAGAAGGACATCAGCCAGAACAAGAGAGCCCTGAGGAGGCTGCGCACAGCGTGTGAGAGGGCCAAGAGGACGCTGTCCTCCAGCTCCCAGGCCAGCATCGAGATCGACTCCCTATTCGAGGGCGTCGACTTCTACACCTCCATCACCAGGGCTCGCTTCGAAGAGCTGTGCGCCAACCTGTTCAGGGGAACGCTGGAGCCGGTAGAGAAAGCCCTGAGGGATGCCAAAATGGATAAGTCACAGATCCACGACATCGTCCTGGTGGGAGGCTCCACCCGAATCCCCAAAATCCAGAAACTCCTGCAGGAGTTCTTCAACGGTAGGGAGCTAAACAAGAGCATCAACCCAGATGAGGCGGTGGCTTATGGCGCTGCCGTCCAGGCCGCCATTCTGTCAGGTGACACATCGGGTAAAGTCAAGGACCTGCTGCTGCTGGACGTGGCGCCTCTGTCCCTGGGTATCGAGACGGCCGGAGGAGTCATGACGTCCCTGATCAAACGCAACACCACCATCCCCACCAAACAAACCCAGACCTTCACCACATACTCGGACAACCAACCTGGGGTCCTCATCCAGGTCTACGAAGGGGAACGAGCCATGACCAAGGACAACAACCTGCTGGGCAAGTTCGAGCTGACGGGAATCCCACCTGCACCGCGAGGCGTCCCGCAGATCGAGGTCACCTTCGACATCGACGCCAACGGCATTTTGAATGTGTCGGCCGTGGACAAAAGCACCGGCAAAGAGAACAAGATCACCATCAGCAACGATAAGGGTCGACTGAGCAAAGAGGAGATCGACAGGATGGTGCAGGACGCCGAGAAGTACAAAGCCGAGGACGACGATCAGAGGGACAGAATCGCCGCCAAGAACTCGCTGGAGTCGTACGCCTTCAACATGAAGAGCAGCCTGCAGGATGAGAACCTGAAGGACAGAATCAGCCAGGAGGACAGGAAGAAGCTGACGGAGAAGTGTGACGAGACCATCGCCTGGTTGGAGAACAACCAACTGGCCGATAAAGACGAGTACCGACACAAGCAGAAAGAGCTGGAGGGGGCGTGTCAGCCCATCATCAGTCAGCTGTATGGGGGCGGAGCTTCTGCGCGCAGCTGTGGACAGGAGGCCCGAGGAGGATTCCAGGAACCCACCATCGAGGAGGTGGACTGAAGAGGACACTGAAGGACTCACTGGACTCTTTTCATACCTGTTGACTTCACTGTGATCAGTTGAACTTTAGTTCATTCATCATGTATAAAATGTAAAAATGCAAATGTTCCTATTTTCTACTTGTGTCTTATTTTTCATGGTTGTTTCACTTAGTTACTTACAATTTAACGTTTCTGAATTTGTTAAAATGAAAATGACCTGATAGTTAAGTCAAATAAAGATTAATAAAATGAAGATGAAAAGATTCTGTTGTTTTTATTTCTACTTTATCATTTAATTATTAAATCAGATATTAAGAGGTTTTCAGGAGTAAATGATCAAACAGAAAGTTCTCCAACTTCTGTTAAGTTATTTGAATCCCAGTTTATTGGGATTAAAGTAATATTAATGTAAGTTTGATTTTCCTTCCAGATCAGTGAATTAAATATAAGAAAATACATGATTTACACTGAAACATGTCAAATACAGACGATAATCTTAGAATGAATGGGGATAATTCAATTAAATATAGCAAAAAATCACAACAAAAATAGTCGTAGGTTTTAAAGGGTTTAAAAGATGTAAATATGTTCATATATTTTTCTGAACAATATTGAATATTAGTTTAATTTCTGATGTTTCATTGTTATTCATCAAAGTCTGGAGTTAAATAAGTCAAATAATGAAAATGAGAAACTAATTGGATATTTTTCAGCTTTAATCATTAAATAAATTCATACAAATATTTATAAATAAATATCTTCATAAAACATGGTGTTACTGGCAACTGAGGGTCAAAGGTTGTGTTCAGTTTTTGCCGCTGTGGTTCAGAGGCAGAGCACCGTCAGGGTTGAAGGTTGACCGCCGTCGTCCCGTCAACGTCCGGACGGCGCCTCTGCAGATCAAACCGAACCAGTAGAGCTGGAGGGGCCACAGCAGGGCGGCCCCCAGGTTACACTGCCAGGGGGCCACGAGGGGCACTGAGGTCAGGGGGATGGAGGAGAACCTGCAGGATAGACCCAGGGACGAGGAAACCCACAGTTAGAAAACAGACACAAGGAAAAAAACAAAACAAGTTTAAACCAGAAAGAATAAATACATAAAATGAGAAAAATGGAGCAAAAACTGGAAGTGAAACAAGTAGAACCATGAACATATGACTCTAAATGTTTCTTCCATGTTCTCTGCTTGCCCTTCTGCTGTTTTCAGGTTGAATTAGTCAAAGGAAATGGTAACCATGGCGATGATCACCTGCTGTAGGCGAAGTACAGGTACGGAAACAACAGGACTCTACAGCAGAAGAAGGTGAACATCAGGAGCACACCATTGACTTTGTGGAGAACCGAGTTCTGCTTCTGGTACTGGAAACACACAAAGGAAGAACCAGGACCATCAAACCCAACACAGACTAAGACCTGGGCAAGGCCAGGCAGATTTATTTGTATAGCACAATTCATACACAGGGCAGTTCACAGTACTTTACAAAAATGGAAAAGAGAAAGGTTAAAAACACAATTACAATCAAAACATGATCAATAAAACATAAATAATAATCAATTAAAAGAAAGTAAAAGGTCAGAGGTCAGACAGAACCCTTTTGGTTGTTCTATGCACAGTTGAACAGTTGTTTTCAGCCTGGACTTAAACATTGTCACAGTAGAGGTCTGTCTCACGTCATCAGGAAGACTGTTCCAGAGTTTAGCTGCATAGAACTGAAATGCAGCTTCATCGTGTTCAGTCCTGACTCTGGGCACCAGCAGAAGAACAGTCCATGAGGTTCTCAGGGTCCGAGATGGTTCATATGGGACCAACATGTCCCAGATGTACTTTGGTGCTAGACCATGGACAGACTTCTAGACCAGCAGAGCTGTTTTAAAGTCTATTCTCTGAGCCACAGGAAACCAGTGCACAGATCTGAGCACAGGACTAATATGGTTGTAGTTCCTGGTTCTAGTCAGAACCCGAGCAGCAGCGTTCTGGATGTTCTGCAGCTGTCTTACAGCTGGTTTAGAGTCCAGTCAGAAGGCCGTTACAGTAGTCTAACCTGGTCCAGATGAATGCATGGATAACTCTGTCTAAGTCTGGTTTATACAGTAAACCTTTGATTCTGGCAATGTTTTTGAGATGGTGTGATGGCTCAAACGGTCAAGGCACATTCAAAAAGGAGCTTGGACCCAGGTGATATAGCAAAAATACATATTTCTTTTTATTTTCTCCAGCGAGTCAAAAACACAACCTTCACCATCAACCTACAGACACTAAATGGACCAAATATATACAAAAGTGCACTGTGCACGTGACTGGGAATAAACCATTACCACAGGGGGAACAAACAATATAGACACTAACAATACAGTTTCTTTTTACCTTTAAAAAACACCACAAACTCACAAAATACACTATTTACAAATATTAATACAAACCAAATACCCAAAATAACACTATACAAACCACATATATACATATTTACATTTAACCAACACCAAACACCCCTCCTTTAACCTCCCGTGTATGCTCACCCCCCAGGAACCTTTAAATAGTGCCCTAGCCCACCAGGGATTCTTTTGGCTGGACACCCTGCTGGAAATGGAAGCCTACATACAGTAAGTTAGCATCTGAAAACCCATTTCCCACAATATTCTAAAAATAACGCTGGTACGTTGAACTTTATGCAATATCACAGCCGCTATATACATTTGACAATTAATATACGCCGTCTTTGTGATTTGCACCGGAGCGGTGAAGAGGACAGCAGCGTAAACGGCTCGCCATCCCCTCGCTGGACCCACTCCGACACCGCATTACCATACAAATAATATTCAATAAAGATCTCAGTTTAAAACATAATGTGTGTATATTTCTGTGATACGCGTTTTAACCTTCACTGCCACAGTCATTCAGTACACCAACTATAATCAATAACGGACGTAATGGTGACCCATCGTTACAGATGGTAAAAGGCTGATGATGTAATTGATTTAATGTGGCTGTTAAAGTTTAGGTCTGAGTCCATTATTACCCCTAGATTTCTAACCTGATTTTTAGCTTTTGGAGTAACAGATTCCAGATGACTGCTGACACTTTCTCTGGGTTTTTGTGGGCCAAAGACAATGACTTCAGTCTGGTCTGAGTTTAGTTGAAGACAGTTGTTTCGCATCCACACAGTGATCTGTTGGAGGGTTAGGGTTAGGGTTAGACTGATCTGTTGGAGGCAGTCACAGAGTGAGTCCACAGGCCCATGTTCACCTGCTGTCAGACAGATGTAAATCTGAGTGTCATCTGCATAGTTAGTTAGACATGTTATTACTGCGTATTAACTGGCCCAGGGGCAACATGTAAAGACTGAACAAGAGGGGTCCCAGGATGGACCCCTGGGGGACCCCCCAGGTCACTGCCGTTTAGTAAGACCTGAACCACTAAAACATCATCTGATATCGGTGACCCACTAATATGATCAATAGTTAACTGGGGTAAAGTCTGAAGGTCTGACCTGGTGGATCAATGAAGTTCCGGTCCTGGGTGAAGGTGTTACCTGGTGGATCACTAAGGTTCTGGTAATGGGTCTAGGTCTGACCTGGGGGATCAATGAGGTTCTGGTCCTGGGTGAAGGTCTTACCTGGGAGATCATTGGGTTCTAGTCCTGGTTGAAGGTCTTTCCTATGGGATCATTGAGATTCTGGTTCTAGGTGAGGGTCTTACCTGGATCAGGACTTTCCCCAGGCAGACGAAGGGCGTGCTGAGCTCGGCCAGGAACAGGACCCCCTGGAAGTAGTCTCCTTTACCTTGGCGCCAAAACTACAAAACAATGACATCATGTGACAACTCAAAAACACAACACCGCTAACGTTAAGAGGCAGCCTGTTGCCGTGGTTACCAGGGAGGCGGGGCAGCAGAAGGCCACCATGAAGATGTGATGCATAACCATGAGGGCCTCTCGGCGCAGGTATCCAGGTACGGCGGCGCCCATGGACCGGACCCGACCGTCCTCGTGACCTTTGACCTGCAGCTTGTGCCAGTAACATAGAAACATGGCGTAGATGTCGTAGGCGAAGTATGGAGTCGCAAAGAGGATGTAGGCATCAGCCAACCAGTGTCTGAGGAGGAGGAAGAAGAGGAGGAGAGGAGGAGGAAGAGGAGATGGAGGAGGAGGAAGAGGACGAGAGGAGGAGGAGGGGGAGGAGGCAGAGGAGGAGGGGGAGGAGGAGGAGACAGAGGAGGAGGAGAGGAAAAGGAGGAGAGGAAGAGGAGGAGACAGCGGAGGAGGAGAGGAAAAGGAGGAGGAAGAGGAGATGGAGGAGGAGGAAGAGGAAGAGAGGAGGAGGAGGGGGAGGAGGCAGAGGAGGAGACGGAGGAGGAGACAGAGGAGGAGGAGAGGAAAAGGAGGAGAGGAGGAGGAAGAGGAAGAGGAGGAGGAGAGGAAAAGGAGGAGAGGAGGAGGAAGAGGAGGAGGAGAGGAAAAGGAGGAGGAAGAGGAGGAGACAGAGGAGGAGGAGAGGAAAAGGAGGAGGAAGAGGAGGAGACAGCGGAGGAGGAGAGGAAAAGGAGGAGGAAGAGGAGGAGGAAGAAGAGGAGGAAGAGGAGACGTAGGAGGAGGAGGAGGGGAAGGACACATAGGAGGAAGAGGAGGAGGAGGAGAAGAGGAGACAGAGGAGGAAGAAGAGGAGATGGAGGAGGAGGAGGAAGAGGAGAGGAGGAGGAAGAGATTATGAATCGATACAATGAGAAGAGGCGACATCAAAATGCTTTGTGTCTTTTGTTTGTCCTTTTGTATCTTTGATGTTTGGTTTTGATGTTTTCTATTTATTTTCTTTTTGTTGTTTTCCTTTTGTTTGATTATTTTTGTTTTTTTCTTTGTTGTTTTTATTTTGTCATTTTTTGTTTTGTTGTTTGTTTTCCTTTTTCTTTCAGTTTGTTGTTTTCTTTTATTTGATTTTTGCCGTTTTTTCTTTGTCGTTTTCATTTTGTCGGTTTTTGTTTGTTTTTCTTCTAATTGTTTTGTTTGCTTTTTATTGTGTTACTTTTGTTGTTTTCCTTTCAGTTGTTTTGTTTGTTTTGTATTGTGTTACTTTTGTTGTTTACATCCTTCATTAGTTTTATTTTTTATATCAGTTCTTGTTTAGTTTTATTTTATTTCTCATTTCTTTTTGTTTTACTCGTTTATTTCATAAATTCTTATTCTTGTTTGTTTATAAATCACTGTTTCCACGGTGACGTTCCTTCTCTTTGAACCTGAATAAAACCTGTTTCCTGTTGTCGTCGTCTGTCATTTGATAAACAAATGAGCGTCATTAACTCCTCGTCCACACTTTGACTGGGAAATGAAGAAACCTGATTCAGCTCCCATGATGCTCAGCGGCAGTGGTGGATTAGCGCCCGAACCGGCTTTAGACGTTAATGAGATTAGAGACGAGCAGTTGAACACATTCACAAACACGCACATTATTATTTATTATATGTTCGCATTTATTTATGATGGATTCAACAAAAACAAAAGGACATTTGTATTCGTTTATGTTTTAATTGATCATTTTAAGTCAATTTTCTGTCTATTTTTAAAAGCTGTTTCTAAATTCAACATTAAATTCAGATTTGGAGTCAAAAATAAGAACATGTTAAATAATGATATATTTTACCTCCGTATCAGGCACCTTCTGGGATGAGTTTGAACCGTTTTATTCTGAATTTCATCCATTAAATGAGACCAGATTTGTTTTTACATGTATTTAAATTAAAACTGGTTCAGATTTATTTAAGATTTTTAGTAGAAAAGTGTGATTTTGTTCCATGTCTGACATCCATCCATCCATCCGTCCGTCTATCCATCCGTCCGTCCATCCATCCATCCATCCATCCATCCATCCGTCCGTCCAGCTGCCTGTCTGTCCATCCATCCATCCGCCTGTCCATCCATCCGTCCATCCATCATCTGTCCATCCATTCATCCATCCATCCGTCCATCTGTCCGTCCAGACCAGAGACATGAAGGAGGAGCAGCGTCTGATTGGTGGGGAAGAGGAGCAAAGTGGGAGGAGTCAGCGCTCACCTGTCCTCGATGATGTCTCTGCAGGAAGAGGTGATGATGTAACCGGCAGACGACGCCATGATGGCCTGGACAGACGACACCAGCCTGAGGAAAAAAAGAGACAAACAAACAAAAAAAAGAAACAAAAAGACAGACAAACAAACAAACAGAGAAAATAAATAAGAAACTGAGGAAACAGGAACTAAACTGAGAAAATAATAAATTGACAAATAACATGAGTTAAACAACCAATGTGAACTGAAATCAGAAGACATCCATCCATCCATCCATCCATCTTTTTTTCTATTATTGGATTTTTTATTGTGTATTGTTTACTATTATTTTTTCTTCCATATGTTTGGTATTATGTCTGTGTCTGAAAAACTAAACTAACTAGTTTTGCAGTTGCATGAACTTTGACCCCTGAACATAATCAATTCATCCTTGATTAAATATTTGCACCTAATGTGAAACTGAGTCAGACTAAACTGTTAATTAGAGAAATGATTCATGAGAACTGGTAATGACATCATATTAACTGTTCATTAGTCATAAATAACTGTTAATTAATACACAGTTAAAAGGTAATAAATGCATTATTATACATTAATAATAACCGTGGGTACATTAGACCTAATGCACTTATTCACTTAACTGTTAATTAAGTCCTTATTATGTTTGAACTAACGAGTGTTAAAGTCAAAACAGGAAGTAAACACTGAATGTTGACATGGACAGGTCATGTGATCAGGTGCGTTGCTGTGATTGGTTCAGAGCTGGTTTCTGGCCTTGTGTTTCCGATGGCGTGCTGGTTCTTACCGTGTGGAGGCAATGGCGGCGTCTCCTTGGCTCCACCCCATCAGGCGTCTGAGCGTCCATTTGGACAGAAGGTACAGTCCAGGGAAGAACACGGCACCAGCAGTTACCAGGGCGACGCTCATGGCCTCAGTCTGTGATTCCTCTGGATGCCGGGGATGAATGGAAAGGCTTTAAGGAGAGGATCAGGTGGGCGGGGCCTGGGCCACCTGTCAGGGGGGCGTGGTCAGTGTAGAGCCTCAGTCATTTACATAGAGATCAACAGATGGAGGCAGAGCTTCACCCAGAAACACTGGGATTCATTATTAGTATTATTATTATTAATAATATTATTGTTATCGTTATTAATATTATGATTGTTTTTGCTGTTATTATTATTATTAATGTTGATGCTTATTATTGTTATTGTTTTATTAATATTAATATTATTACCTGTTGATCCATTAATCCTATTCATCCGTCATTTTAATTTTCCTTTTTAAAAAAATTATTATATTATTTATTCATTTTATGGCTGTTCTCTTCATTTTAGATCATTTGACCAAACATGAAAAATAATAATGTATATGAACCAATGTTCGTGTTAATCACTGACATATGGCAAAAGGAAAAAATAAAAAAAATAAATAATACAATTTATATGTAGAATATTGAAAAAAAAATTCCATTAAAAATCTGGTTTGTTGCCATTACAAACATGTCATTCAAAGGGTTAAAATATGACAGTTACTGAGTGTTTGTTTTTTTGTTTATGGATCAAGTTGATGAAATAGAAAAACAATGTAAAAAAAAAGAAAAAAACGTTAAAGACTGTATAAAACCATAGTAAGTTTCCTGCTGTTACTATGTTATTATAGATGACTGAAGGAGCTGTGATACCAGACGGTTCATTAAAGTAGAGACGCTTTAAAACAAAGTAAAAATTTCAAAAGGATTTGACCGTTGACCTCCTGAACCTTCAGGATGATTTAAACACAAAGACGCAGAGCCGTTCGAATCCAGTGTCCATTTATTTACTTATTTGTCATTCACTACTTTAACTCTAAACAGTTTTTTAAGAAATTCAAGTATTTGTCGGGAGCACAAGTCAAAAAACAAACAAAACCTTTTGCTAAAACGAAGACAAAACATCATATTTAGAATAAACACATCAAGTTTCTTTTCATAGAAGAAAACAAGTCTAATCTCTAAAAGGTGAGATGCCGCCGCCGAGGCAGATCCAGAGCGATGCGGCGGCGAAGACCGAAGCGGCCAAAGAGTTTCAAATGGTTCTAACCTGAAGAAGAAGAAGAAGAAGAAGAAGGAGGAGAAGGAGGAGGAGAAGAACCTATGAACACAACGACAGAAATAAAAGAAAGAAAAACGAGGACAGGACGGAGGAGGAGGCCTTCAAAGGACCTGGACCAGGACCAAGACCAAGACCTGGACTGAGACCAGGACCTGGTTCTAGACCCTGACTGGGACCTGGACCAAGATCTGGATCTGGACCAAGAATGGGACCTTGACCAGGACCAGGTCCTGGACCACGTGGGTCTTATATGGACTGGTTTTGACGGGTCGTCGCTGAATCGACTCCATGTGATGAAAATAAACCTGTTTTTTCATTTGATGGTTTGAAACTGAAATACGACAAAAGCATCAACTGGGTCTGAAACCATCAAACACCTGCCAAGTCCAGTTCTGGGCTTGAATAAACCGGTCCTGCAGGGGTTCCATTTGGGTTACGATGGTCTTGAATCAGTGACAGATGTAACCGGTTCATGCGAACGAATACTTAACATCCATGAAACAAACCTGAACAGAAAGTGGCTCTGTGAACCCGGTTCTATGTGGATCCGGTTCTATGTGGTTCTGGTTCTGGATGTTACTGAGAACCTCCTCCTGACGCCTGCCTCGGTAAAACTCTAAGTAGATCACAACAAACAAAAATAAAACTCTAAGAATAAAGATCACTTCCTAAGATGAATTAAATAAAATTACCACAAAAAGTCGGTTTTCGTCATCGCTGACGTTGAACCATTGCACAGCATCAACCCAACGGTTTCCATGGAGAATAAATATACACATGCACATTTACAGTCAGCCTCAGCAACGGGTCCTGGAGGAGACGGCGGTTCTGGCGGGGGACGCCAAGGGGGGACAACGAGGGTCCTGGGGACGCGCCGCAGAACACCCCCCCCACACACACAGGACACGGGTTCTGGTCTGGGTTTGGACAGTCAACTACGACTCCCAGGATGCATTTCACTGACGGATGACCAAACACAGCATCTGAAGAAGTGTCCACCGCTCTGATTGGACGCTTCCACACGGCGACAGCAGCTGATTGGTCCAATAATTCAACACTGAACGGAAATTATTGGATCCAGGAGAGAAAATACGAGTCTTCCCCTCAAACCTTTGACTTTATTCATGTATTCAATAATATTTCTTAGGACATTTTTTTCCTCAAAATAATTAACAATATTATGACTTGATTCTCAAAGTGTTACAATTTTATTAATGTAATACTTTGACTTTTTTCTTCCAATACTGTAACTGTTGGTTTTTAGTAGTTTAACTACACTTTTATCATTATATGTCCTGTAAAAGTAACTTATAAATAATGTTGCAGAGTTTAAGAGTCAGTTTAATGCTGTAAATCTAGAAGAAAAAAATATATTTAATGACGTGAACTTAAACCCAGTATTTTAGTAAAAATACTTGAATAAAAATACTTAGTTACTGTCCAATTATGATAAAAAAAAAAAACAAAAAACAAAAAACAAAAAAACAGCTATTGGTTTATATAAAAAAAAGTGGTATAAAAATCTAAGGCATAACCTGAATGTTTACGAGTTATTTTAATGCTGTGGATGTAGACAGACCGATATTTGAGTAAAAATACTTCCACATACGGGAACAGAAAAGACAATATTTAAAACTATAGGAAAAGTTTCATTTTATGTCTTCGATTTGCAAAAGACAAAACTGGAAACAGGAAGAAGTTCTCGTCTGCAGAAAGTTTCACAACTGAAACGTGACGTTAAATCTGAAAACAGTGAAACAAACAGGTTTGTACCGATTGGAGCCGGATCTCCACCCAGACCAGGACCGACCTGGGACCAGGACCGACCTGGGACCAGGGACCAGGGACCAGGGACCCCTGAGCCTGAAACCGAACAGGAAGTAAAACCAACGACGACCGAAGAGGAAGAGCAGCATCCGACCAATCGCATTCCCTCTGTCCAAACCTCGCACCGAGTCGAGGGGAAAGGGAGGGGGAGGGGCTAGGTTTAGACCACGCCCTCAGCTTTTATTTTCCTTTTAGGGTTTGAGGTAACGACCAAAACCGTCACGAAGGGAGTCATATGGGGTTAGTTTGGTGTCAAAAATTTCATGTGTATCAGATCTGTGTTTATATTATGACCTGGTACCAACTCGACTTGACTCGGCCTTTTTTCATTTCCATTACGATAAAGGACCTGGAACCTGGTACCCGGTACTAGTTTTTTGGTATCTACTCCACCGAGGTTCGAAAACTGGGGAACAGACACTAAAACGTGATGTGTAAACACTGCAGACCACTGATTGGTCAGAGCTCTCTCTACATCAATGTGCAGCGATCCACCATTTTGAAAAAACAGATTCTGAAGTCGACAGCAAATCTATCGTAGTTTAATCCACATGATGACAGCCTGTAAAACGACACCGTGGTTGGTCCAGGAGGTTCAGACAGTTCTGTCCTTGGTGCCGATGAAAAAGTTCAGCGTGAGTTTGACAGAACGATCGAGTTTATCAGCAACTCTAAGCAGACGACAGGAAGTTACGCACCGCATTGCTAGGATGACCACGTACTGTAAAGTCAGTAGTATCCGGTCATGGAAACAGTCTGGAATAGGACCTGGTACCAGAGTCAGGCCGATTCCACATAGAGGAAACGCGGCATAATAATAATAATATGCACACATTTCTATTTTAAGCACATGAATATTTTGACACCAATCTAACCCCGTAGAGTCGCTAAAAATGACACCAGGTGCACACATACACCTCCAACAAACACGCAATAAATAAAGAGATGCAAAACACGCCACAACCGTATCATACGTGTGGATCCAAGTGGGTTTATTTAACCCAGATCTGTGGAACCCAGGTTAGTTCAGGTTCCACATTCAGCCCAAAATGACCCAAAGTGGATCAGAATCAGTTGAATAAGAACAGAGAAAAGAGTGAAAGTACATGATGATAAATGTTCACATACAAACGATCCTTTAAAGAACATGAACAACCTGGAATTTATTAAGAAAAATCAGTGGAATTGGACCAATATTCAGCCTCAGTTTATCATTTATACGTTCATTATAACAAACAGATCAGAGTGGATCTACAAATACATTCAACATTTAGTATATTTGAGAAATCTGAGAAAAATTAACACAAAAAATGACAAAAAAAAAACTCTCACAAATGTGAGCAAAATTTGTACAAAAACAAAAATTTGAGGAATATTAAAAAATTAAAAGTTAAAATTCCACTTTTTCTTAAGACATTTCAGGTTGTTCACATTTGTTATGAAAGGATAGTTTGTGGCTTTAAACATTTTCATGTAATTTCACTTTTTTTTTCTTTTAAAAACGAAAACCAAAACAC
This sequence comes from Sphaeramia orbicularis, assembly GCF_902148855.1. Lineage (NCBI taxonomy): Eukaryota > Metazoa > Chordata > Actinopteri > Kurtiformes > Apogonidae > Sphaeramia > Sphaeramia orbicularis. The sequence goes on from NC_043964.1 coordinate 7,218,902, forward strand.
CAAAAACTTCAACCCTATTATTTACTCGTTACTAAATGTTTTAAGTTGAGGCATAATGTTGTTAATATTGCACTTATTTTTCTTAAGAATTTTCAGGTTGTTCATAACTTTTTTAAGGAGAGTTTGTAGATGTAAATATTTTCTTCATGTAATTTGACTTTTTTTCATGAGAAAGTATTTTTAAAAAAAACTAGGATAAAATAATGCAATTTTAAAAGTAATTATGAAAGTACGGACAAAAATAACCAAAATATGAGTCAAGTAATAAGAAAAAGAAACTACTGAAGAAAATTAAGGAAATAATGAAGAAAATGAAACAAAATAATTAAAATACAATATCCTGTCTGTCATTAAATGTGTGTATTTGTAGATCCACTGTATCTGTATATTAGAATGAACATGTAGAAATGATAAACTGAGGGTAATATTGGTAAAATTACACCGATTTTTCTTAAGAAATTTCATGTTTCCCATTTTTTTGTGAAAGTAAAGTTTGTATAATATAAACATTTGCATGTAATTTCACTTTTTTTTACACTAAAACAAAGAGGAGATATGTGTATTTGCCATTATTTATAGTTTATTCTATTATTTTCCTGGTTCTGATCCATTTTAGATCACACTGGACTGAATGTGGAACCTGAACTAAAATCATTAACGTCCTCATTAGTCTCTTTTCCATTGACCCTTAAACTGTGTGAATTTAACGTGTTCGTACAATTTTGTCTAATGGAAAATTGACAATTTCACCAAAACTCTCATTTTTCAATGAAAAGTTTTTGCACTTACAAGACGTGGTTTATCGGGCGTAGTACAATTGGTATATGACCCAAAACTGTAATGGAAAGACCTTTGAGTCCAACTAGTCACATGACCAAAACAAACAGATGTTGATGGATGTTAGAACAAGAGAAGAAGAAGAGGTGAGCCCAAACATGTGTGTATGTGTGGACACACCAGGAAACCACATCAGTTTAGAATTTGGTAGGAGATAGAGGAGGAACGAGCATTCGATATTCAAAACAACACAGATTTCTGTTCATGTTTATGGAAGGACTGACACTGACATCTACCAGAAGAAACTAATCAGCACATTTGGGATTAAATGGAAAAACCAACATTACACACTTCTGTTTGGAACACATTTATATAAATATGGGGACAGTTTAGCTCAGAAGGACCATGGAAAAGAGACTAGTGTTATTTTTATCCCATAAACTGGACCAGACTCTCCCCCCCTGGCCTTATGTTTGACCCCCCTGATTTAAACCAGAGCTGCTGGAAAATCTGCAGTTTTGGCATCTATCTTTCTCTCTTTCTTTCTTCCGACTCAAACATCAAAGGTTCCTACAGTTTGTGATTCGTCCACATCAAAGCGACGCCGTGAGGAAAAGAAGCCGACGTCGGCGACGTGGTTCAAACCTGCTACATCTGTTAAATTGCATTATTATTATTATTAAGATTATTATCGCTGAAAAAAAACACAGTGAGTGACGCGTTCAAATGCAGTTAAAAAAAAAAAAAAAAAAACAGGAAACCTTGGCGATGTTTGGCGACCAATGAGGCGTGGGCTGATCCTGAACGTCCAGAGGTGTCGTTGGCGACTGAATGTGAAACTAAAGCGTATTGCACAGGCTGGAATGACTTCAACATCAACTAAGCAACAACCTATTCAACTATGAACCCAGGATTCCTTTAAGTCCAGACGACCAAACATCCAAACTAGTACCGAGGTCAGCTTTTCCTCCTGTTGCACTTCAGCAGCATTTTGTTTTTGTTGTTTTTTTTTTTGTTTTTTTTTAAATTCAGCACCGAAAACACTTTCAGCTTCAGCCGTTCTGGTCTTTAGAAGCTAGTTTTCAGATTTCTTTAAAAAGGGGGAAAAACAATGAGGTTTTCCACGTGGTTTTTAGGCGATCTCACCCATTAAAAAACAAACAAAAAGGAACCAAAACTAAAACAAAGACCCGAGATGTTCAGTATTTTCTGATGCCGTGGCCGATGAAATCCTGCCGTTGCGGCGTTCATCTCTCCTCCTTCCTGGAGACCTTGGACGAATGCCAAGCGGTGGACCTGAACCCAGACCAGAACCAGGGTTAGACCAGGAAACGCCTGGGCTTCCATCACACATGTGGTGAATCCTACTGCACCTGAAGGCCACACTGAGCCTCCTCATCCTCACCTGATGAAGGTCTTGAAGGCAGCACTCTGAGGGTTGATGCACAGTGGCACTCGTTTGCCCTGCTGGTGCTCCGTGATGAAGCGATGGATTAACTCTGTGACGGAAACACACACCTTAGTAAACGATAAACAATAAACATGGTAAAGGTGGTGGGATGGGAGAATGGAGCCAGAAGGGACCATATTTGGACAAAAAGGGTTGGAGCAAAGCTCAATGCTAAGTTCGGCTCCGTTCACAGCAGGTCTTAATGCACAGTTCAGATTTTTTTGGGGGGGGAATCTGATTTGTTTGTGTTGGTTCATATTCCACATTAAATGCGACTTCTATCAGTTGTGAGTCTGAACTGAATGTGACCCTGAAGTGACCCACATGCACTAAAGAGGTCCTGATGGAATATGTGACCACTTCCTGTTTACAGAAGGAAATATGGTTTATCCTCTGCTCCTCCTCCTGGGGTGAAGAACTGTGACGTTTGTCGCATTTCAATGACGTAAAGGTCGGATAAATGCGACCTGGACGTTCAGACTGAAGTCACATTGGAAAATATCAGATGAATGAACAAGTCCAAAACTGTTTCAGGTCAACATTAACTGTGTATCGACATTTTTCATGAAACTACGACAACAAAAGCACTTGAAAACAACGCCCTCGTAACTTCAAATTCACTAGTGGAAAGGATCATTTTCCCGACAGCACCTGAAGGCAGCATGTGAGTGCACGTGGGCGGTGGGGGCGGTACCTTTTCCCTGCCAAACCGACAGGAGGCTGTTCTCATAGCTGTGGCTGAACGGCCTCTCGGCCACGGGTTCGAAGTCCCGGGTGTAAACTCGTCCGCTGGGAACTGAGTAGCAGCACTGACACATGCAGGTGTGGTAGCGCAGACGGCCCTCGTCCAGGTACGGGTGGGACAGGGCGTCGCTGCCCGAGATCCGCTTAGCCTGAGGACAGGACTGCGGTTAGACCCGGGTACGAGGACAGGACGGACGTCAAGGAAAAGACACTCACCGGGTCGAAGACCAGCATCCGGCAGAGCAGGTGGACCGCCTCATGGGTGGCGCCGTCAGACAACATGTAGAGGACGGACAGCGATGGCTGAGGAGACAAAGGGCGGAGACACAGGACGGAGACACGGGGTGGAGACAGAGCACTTTAATTTGACCTTGTTCATATGTTGTATTTCCTTGTAAATACATATAAATAAATATATATAAAAAAATAAATAAATATCCTTCATTTGTTGTAAATCGTTAGTCCCTTTTCTTCTAAGTAAAGCTGTAAAATTCTCATGCATCACTGGGTCTCAGGAGGACACATGTTCAGCAGAGTTTTATAAACAGTATTTTGTTTGCACTTCAAGAATCTGCTGCTGAACTGATTTTCCTTTTTCCTGTAACAGTGACAATAAACATTCTATTCTATTCTATTCTATTCTATTCTATTCTATTCTATTCTATTCTATTCTATTCTATTCTATTCTTTTAACCACAACATTAACAGACTGTGCTGGTCCATGAAATGTGGTGTTTTTAGAAGGTGTTTGGATTAATCTCAAGTGTTTATTGGCTTAACTGGTTGTTTCTGGCCTGGGTGTGGGCGGGGTCAGTTCCTACAGCCCTGGGTGTGGGAGGGGTCAGTTCCTACAGACCTGGGTGTGGGCGGGGTCACGTACCGGTTTGTGCGGCCCCCTCAGGATGTGGGCTCTGGCACCCTCACAGGCTGAGGACAGAGCTGACAGAGGAGGAGTTCCCAGCAGGTCAGTGATCAGATCCAACTGAGGAGACAGAACACAGAGCCTTAACCGTGGACCTATTAGACCTGGTTCAGAGGCTTTAATGAGCCTTTGGTTGGCTCCGCCCCCTGAGGAGGTTCCGCAGACTCACCTGTTGGATCGGGCTCTGGGCCTGGAAGAGGATCCGCCGTCCCAGCAGCTCGGCGAAGATGCAGCCCACGGACCAGACGTCGATGGCCGAGTTGTAGTGTCTGCACCCCATCAGCACCTCGGGGGCACGGTAGTACTGTGTCACCACCTCCTGAGTCATGTGACGAGACGGGTCAGGCTCCTCCACCCGAGCCAACCCGAAATCACAGATCTGAGGAAACAGACGGAGGATATGAACGTCAGTCGTGGAAGAGTAACGTTAACGGTGTAGAAGAACAGGTACAGGAGAACCTGGAAGGACGGGACAACTGCACACTGGGGTATGGGTTTGGGGGCAGGGTGGTTTATAGGTAATTTTCGGGTGGTTTTAGGGGTGATATTTGGGTGGTTTTTAGGTGGTTTTAGGGTGGTTTATGGGTGATATTTGGGGTGGTTTTTAGGTGGTTTTAGGGTGGTTTATGGGTGATATTTGGGTGGTTTTTAGGTGGTTTTAGGGTGGTTTATGGGTGATATTTGGGGTGGTTTTTAGGTGGTTTTAGGGTGGTTTATGGGTGATATTTGGGGTGGTTTTTAGGTGGTTTTAGGGTGGTTTATGGGTGATATTTGGGGTGGTTTTTAGGTGGTTTTAGGGTGGTTTATGGGTGATATTTGGGATGGTTTATAGGTTGTTTTAGGGTGGTTTATGGGTGGTTTTTGGTTGGTTTATGGATGATATTTGGGGTAGTTTTAGGGTGGTTTTTGGGGGACTTTGGGGGGATTAATGGGTGGTTTTTGGAGATTTATAAAAGGAGTAAATTGTAAAGTGAGTTGGGTCGTGAAGTTTATTAAACAGGTACTGTGAGGTTCTACTGTGTGTTTGTTTTGGAGTCGGACCTTCAGCAGACAGTTGCTGTTGACCAGCAGGTTTCCAGGTTTGATGTCTCTGTGCAGAATCCCAGCAGAATGAAGATACTTCAAACCTGAGGGAAAAAAAGGACACATCAAACCTGTGCTCCTCCACCTCCTGAACTCAGACTGTGAACAGTAGAACCCTGAACATGGACGTTCCACCCACACATGTTCATGAAGCCACAGGAGCTGCCTCCTGCTCGCCCTCAGACAGAACTACACACACTGTTTTCACAGTCATATCTGATTCATGTGCGTCAGAGAAAACCACTCCCACTGATCCAGGACCGGACCGGACCAGGCTCACCTCGGAGGATCTGATAGAGGAAGACCTTGATGTGGTCGGTGGTGAGAGGCTGAGGAGACACGATGACTTTGTGGAGGTCGCTCTGCATCAGCTCTGTGATCACGTATCTGCAGGGGGGGTCACGGTCAAGAACAAAACAACCTCCAACTCAGATAAACAGGCTCCGCCCACATATACACAGGAATAAAACGAACTCCGCCCACATCCACACACAGATAAACGAGCTCCACACGCAGATATGCAGATATATACACACACATATATATATATATATATATATATATATATATATATACACATATATATATATATATATATATATATACACACATATATATATATATATATATATATATATATATATACACACACACATATATATATACACATATATATATATATATATATATATATATATATATATATATATATATATATATATATATATATATACATATATATATATATATATATATTATAAATAAAACCATGACTGTGTGAATATAGTGGGTAAAGTGCAGACAGGATTATAGGTTATCATTATTATGTTATTATTATTATTTAACTGGTTCTGATCCACTTTAGGTCATCTTTGTCTGAATGTGTTACCTGAACTGAACTGATTTTGACATTATTTATTGTTAATATCTTCAGTGTCATAAGTTCATCCGTTGATAATCAGTTTCAGCTCTGAACACTTTTCCATCTCTTTGGCTTTTACTCTGCTCAAATGCTGGAACTAAAATAGCACCTGATGTTTCTGCTGTTGCATAATAATAACAAAAAAAGGCTGCATCAAATCCAACTGAGTGTTAAAGCCTCCAGCACCTGTTTATGAGTTAAACTTACAAAACCATTACTGTATCTGAGGTCAGCGGGCACCCTGACACAGACAGGGGTCCGGGGATCGGCCTGTTCTAGACCATCTAGACCCCCATCCACAGTGAAGACCTGGAACCAGCTTCTATATTAAGTGATTAAAGGAGGACACAACGGGGACGGTTAATGAAACTGGGACAGAGGACAAGAGGAAACATCACACATACGACACATGACCCAGTGGATACATTTCTTCAAAGCAGTCGATCTGTGGAGGCTGAAGGATGTCCAGAGCAGACAGCACCTGCAAAAGCACAGAACCGGGTCAGAACCACAGGAAAACAGGTCAGAACCACAGGAAAACGGGTCAGGACCACAGGAAAATGGGTCAATACCACTGGAAAACAGACCTGCCCATGTTAACCAGCCCTGCTCAGTCAACCAGCCACGCCCATGTTAACTAGCCCCACCCCTAGAAACCCATGTTAACGAACTCCGCCCCCGTAAACAAACTCCGTCTGTCAAGAAACCCCTCCCCGTCAATGACCCCCCACCCATGTTAACCAGCCCCGCCTCCATTAACGAACCCCGCCCACATTAATCACCCTGCCCCATCAACAAACCCCGCCTCCATTAACCAACCACACCCACATTAACCAACCCCTCATTGTTAACAAACCCCGCTTCGTTAGCTTTGCCCGTGTTAACCAACCCCGCCTCCATTAACAAACCCCGCCCCCTTTGACGGTTCCTTACGTTGTCGTGTTTGAAGAAGCACAGCATCCTCAGCTCTCTGAAAACCCGTTTACAGGAGACCAGGTTCTGGAAGACATTGGGCATCTTTTTCAACGCCACCTTACGGCCGTCGCGTGGGTCTGTCACTGACCTGCGACGAAAACAGACGCTTATAAAAGGGAGTTTAAGACAATGGAATATAAATTCAAACCAGAACAGAATGTCGTAAACTCAGCGCCGTTGAACCACGTTATCAGGAAACAACAGTGGAACTGGGGGTTTTTTGTTAGTAGGTAAGTAAGTAAATTTTATTTATAGAGCACTTTTCACAGACAGAGTCACAAAGTGCTTTATCAATTCAAATCAGAATCAAATTAAGTTTACAGAGACCCAACAGAATCCTTCAGGAGCAAACACTTGTGATTGGTGACAGTGGCGAGGAAAAACTTCCCTTTAACGGGCAGAAACCTCGAGCAGACCCAGACTCCTGAAGGATGGCTGTCTGCCTTGACCAGTTGGGGTTAAAGAGAGAGAGAGAGAGAGTAAAGGAGGAGAAAAGAGAGAGTGATAGAGATATAGAGAGACTGGGGGGGGGGGATGACACATGGAGTACGTTATGATGAATACATAGAGTGTAATCAGTCTGTGGTGGTCCTGGGTCAGGTGGGAGACTAAAAAGCCTTTTTGAACAGAAGGGTTTTGAGGTGTTTCTTAAAGCTCTCTACAGAGTCCATGGACCGTAGGTGCAGAGGCAGGTCATTCCATAGACGTGGTGCCACAGCTTTAAAAGACCTGTCACCGCGTGTGCTAAAACAGGTGCGTGGAACCATCAGCAGGTGCTGTCCTGAAGACCTCAAGCTACGAGTCGAGCTGTAGGGCTGGATCAGGGAAGCAATGTATGCAGGGGCCTGGCCATGTAGGGCCTGGAAAGTTAGCACAAGAATTTTGAAATGAAGACGATATAGAACAGGGAGCCAGTGGAGAGATTTAAGGATGGGAGTGATGTGGGTTCTCCTGTTTGTGCGGGTCAGGAGCCTGGCAGCAGAGTTCTGGACAAACTGTAGACGGGCCAGTTGATAATGTTGATAATTGTTGATAATTTCTCTCCAACTTTTATTAAACTTGAACGGAGCAACTGCAATACAATGAATCCAGGACTCCGATTCTGTTTGTACAGATGAATGGAGATGGTTCTAATGATGAAATAAAAAAAACTGTGGTTCCGTCCAATAACTGCAGTATGTATTGATAATGAACCAAATGGTCATAAACCCAGTGAAACTTCTGAAAACACTTCAGTTACTGACATTAAAGTTTGGAAATTCAAACTCCAGTCAATCCACTGGTTTGTGACTAAAAACCATCCCGTCTTGGATTGGCTGTTGAAGTATAATGGGAGGGATTATCTGACCAATCACAGACCGCCTTCGTCCAAACAATCAAAGTGTGGATCGATTTGTCGTATTATATGAACAATTAAAAGGACCAATAGCACGTGGACTCCATTAATGAGTTTTTATTGTTTCTATTGGGCTCAGATTAAACCTCATTACTTTTTATGACACTGACTTAATTGTGTCGATGTGACTGAGGATTGAAAATATTTATAATCTGGAACAGTTTCATTCCCAGTGTCAATACTTATGGAGTAAATTTTATCATGTCATTAGTCTCTTTTCCACTGACCCTCAAATTGTGTGAATATAACTTGTGCATAAAAATTTGCCAAATGGAAAAAAGAACAATTTCGCCTAATCTCTCATTTTTTGATGAAAAGTTTTTGCGCTTACAAGAAGTGGTTTATCAGGCGTAGCACTATTGGTATATGACCCAAAACTGTAATGGAAAGACCTTTGAGTCCAACTACATTCACATGACCAAAACAAACAGACGTTGATGGATGTCAGAACAAGAGAAGAAGAAGAGTTGAACCCAAACGTGTGTGTATGTGTGGACACACCAGGAAACCACATCAGTTTAGAATTTAGAAGGAGGCAGAGGGGGAACCAGCATTCTAGATTCAAAACACAGATTTCTGTTCATGTTTATGGAATGACTTCTACTGACATCTACCAGAAGAAAGAAACTAATCAGCACATTTGGGATTGAATGGGAAAACCAACATTACACACTTCTGCTTGGAACACATTTAGGAAATATGGGGACAGTTTTGTGCAAATGTCCAACGGAAAAGAGACTACAAACACAACATCTTCCACAGGTATATTACACTCTAAGGCGGGGGTGTTAAACATACAGCCCATGGGCCAAAACCGGGCCTCCAAAGGGTCCAATCAATCAATCAATCAATCAAATTTTATTTATATAGCGCCAAATCATAACAAAAGTTAGCTCATGATACTTTACATATTGAATTGGTCGAAGCCAGACTCTAAGCCAATTTACAGAAACCCAACAGAATCCTCCAGGAGCAAACACTTGTGACAGTGGCGGGGAAAAGCTTCCTTTTGACAGGCAGAAACCTGCAGCAGACCCTGACTCCTGGAGGATGGACAACTGGGGGAGAGGGGGAGACACATGGATGCAGTTGATGCACAGATAGCTGAACTAGAACTGTCAAAAGTAGATCAGCTGGTGTTAGTATAATTACTAGAAACCAGAACAGAGGTCCATGACTGTTAATACTACGACTACAAATACAAGTACTAACAGTGGATATACTACTACTACAAATACAAGTACTAACAGTGGATAAACTACTATTACAACAGTTAGTACAAATAATAGAAACTGCTACCACCTATGGAACTATATATTAAACACTATCATAACTATATGGATAAGTGAGTGATGACAATGAAGGCAAAGTTACACAGATGAAATTAAATGTCCAGGGTGTTGTTGAGTCTGAAGTTATTTTAAAGTTAATATTTGTATTTGTCAGATCCACATATCTGTTATTAATTGTTGCATATTTGTAGATCCACTGTATCTGTACATTAGAATGAACATGTATAAATGACAAACAGGCTGAATATTGGTCAAATTACACAGTTTTTTCTGAAGAAATTTTAATAAAAATTACTAAAACTAAGGAAATAGAATAGAAAATATTACAAAAGTGTGATAAGAATAAAGTAGAATAGAAGTAAAAAAAGACAAAATTTGGACAGACACAATATTAACAGTATGCAAATCTATGAAAACACATAGAAGTAGAGTATATAGACAAGGCTATAAACAAATATCGAATTATTATTGGATTATTAATGGAGAAAAGCTGACTGCCCATAGTTCCACTGGTGTGTTCTGGTATTTGTTGTGTATTTTTCCTGATCCTCTATAAACCAGCCCATTAAACCTGCTCCGGGCCCAGGTCCGGGTCCGGGTCCAGGTCCACCTACCACACCACTCCGAACGCCCCGTATCCGATGGGCCGGTCGGGCTCCATCTCCGCGGGGCTCGGCACCTCGCTGGCCGGGTTGCTGTAGGGCTGAGGCACCGCCGCTCCTCCGCCGGCGCTTCCTCCCAGGGCCGTGGGGTGTCGAGGCGTCCCGGCCGGGGCCGTGGGTCCGGTCAGGCACGGGGTGGCGCTGAGGCCCGTGGACGGGGCTCCGCACGATGAGTTCACACAGAAATACTTATGGCCCAGGTCGGAGCCCGGAAACAGGTCACCGCAAACCGTCTGCCGACCCGCGCCGTGAAAGGCCATCCTCCGGCCCCCGAACCGAACCACGCACTGTCCGCTACGAGCTGCCGCTGCTGCCCGGCTAGGCGCGGAGGGAAGCCGGCTCCGCTCTCAGCATGGCCCGGGACCCGGCTGGAAGACCGGACGGGAGGCAGAACCAGGCGGACCCGGGTGACGGAGCGGAGGCTCTAGAACCCGTGCATCAGAGCCGGTGGCGGATGTGGCCTGGCGAACCACCGACACGGAACCGACCGGCCCGGTTGCCTTTGTTGGTAGCTTTAACCTGGTTAGTGCTGCTCGGTTAACCGACTCACGGACTCGACCCGTTTTAACTAAATCCCGTCGGTGCGTTGGCCTGAGTCGGACCGAACAGACTCATGGGTGTTTTTGTGGGTCTGTGGTTCCGAACATCCACTTCGCTCCGATGCTAACCAGCTGTTCGGCTAATCGGTTAACCCGCTGCTGTCTCTGACCCACATACACCATCGGCCGGTGCAGTGACCTACATACTTAAGAGAGAAGCCCGTTCTGCTTTCACCGAACCCCCGAGCAGCGCAGGCCCCGGTTCGGTGATACGGACACCGGCCCGGCCCGGGAACACCGACCAAAAGGCTTCGGAAAGGCACCGTTTGCGGCTCGTCTCCGGGATTGTTAGCCTGTTAGCTCCTCAGTTAGCCTCGGCTGCTAACTGGGCATCAGGGCTTCGAACCCGCACATCTGAGGTCCACACAGGTGGACTAAAGCCGGTCCAGGTCGGACAGCCCCCCGACGGGTTCCTCACGGTAGGTGCTCCGATAGTTCCAGGGGGGTTGGGGCCGTTTTGTGCAGCGGCGACCGGGGCTAACGGGTTAGCCTGTACGGTAGGAGGAGCTGGTAAAGCCGGGTGGGGGAGGGTTAATGGATCCGCTCCGCTGTAAACAATGCTAACGCTGGCTTAGCTCTGGACCGACCACCACACACACACACACACACACACACACACACACACACACACACACACACACACACACACACACACACACACACACACACACACACACACACACACCAGTGGATAGATCCTTCTCATAATCATCCAGTTATTATTAATTCTGTTCAAATCACTTCATGTCTGTTATATAACAATAAACCTCTGAGTTCTGTCAGTGTCATTTTTATTGGTTTTTTTTTTTTGGTCCTTTTTTTGGTTCATACTTGAAATCTTTGAAAATACTTGAATTTTAGTTGAAGGGCTCAGCCAAGGAAAGGTTCACATCTGGTTAAAAAAAATAATTACAATAATCTACACCCAACTTATATTTTTGGGTAGGAAATTACTTATATTTTCAGGAAAATGTATTTTGAAATGAGAAAAAAATTGTAGAAAAAAAAAAATGTGAGTAGTTTTGTGAGTGTGAATGTTTGTAAAGTGACCCACTTTAGTGCTGTCATTCTGGGTTTATTTTATAACCTCTATAAATAAACTACATTTATTCCAAATACATTGATATTTGACTTTTATGTTATTTGTCATATTCTAAACACACAGTGATTAAAATTTATAAATGCATATATCTGTGCAAAATACATGTGAATATAATGTTCATGTTATTTGTATATTGTAAATAAATGTAGTAAATAAATGTGTGTGAAGTGGAACTCCACTCAGCTGCAGTATCAGAGGCACTGACTGGAAACTTCACACTGGACTTCACTGTGGGTTCTGTTCGTCTCCATTCTTCCTTCAGACTTTGATGACTTTCATCTGAACAGAGGACTTTGGACTTTCCACAGTCAGTGCTGGTTTGTTGTGCCATGTCATCTGCTGGTGTTGGTCCACTGTGTTTTCTGAAGTCCACAGTCAACACACCCGTCTACCAGGACATTTTAGAACCCTTCCTGCTTCCTTCTGCTGACCAGCTTTATGCAGATGCTGATATCATGTTCCAGCAGGACTTGCCGCCTTCCCACACTGTCAAAGGTACCCAAAGCTGGTTTAATGACCATGGTGTTACTGTGACTGATGGACCAGAAAACTTACCTGACCTGAAACCCAAAGAGCACAGGTGTCAAACACGCGACCTAGGGGCCAAATCCGGCCCGCCAAAGGGTCCAGTCTGGCTCTTGGGATGAAGTTGTGAAATGCAAAAATTACACTAAAATATGAACAATCATTTTAGTTGAGGTTCCACATTCAGACCAATTCAATCTCAAGTGGGCAGGACCAGTAAAATACTATCATAATAATCTATAAATACTCACAACTCCAAGTTTCTTTCTTTGTAAATATTTTCATGTATTTACATTAAAACGAAGTATAATTTCACAAAAAATGTGAATAACCTGAACAAATATGAACAACTTGAAATGTTTTATGAGAAGTACAATTTTAACAATATTCTGTCTGATATTAAATATTTTGTGTATTTGTAGACCCACTGTGATCTGTAAGTTATAATGAACACATGAAAATGATAAACTGAAGCATAATATTGTTAAAATTACACTTATTTTTTGAGTTTGGTCATGTTATTCACATTGTTTGAAAGGATAGTTTATAGATGTAAACATTGTCATTGTTTAATTTTACTTATTCTAATACATAGAGAAAATTTTGGAGTTGACATTATTTATATATTATGTTATTATTTTACTGGTTTGGCCCACTTCGGATCAAATTTAGCTGAATGTGGCCCCTGAACTAACATGAGTTTGACACCCCTGCCATAAGATAATCTGTGGAGGATTGTCCAGAGGAAGATCAGAGACAGCAGATCCACTAATGCAGATGAGCTGAAGGATGCTATCAAACCAACCTGGGCTTCCATTCCACCTGAGCAGTGCCACAGGCTGATCACTTCCATGACACCACACACTGACGCAGTAATTCTTGTAAAAGTAGAACCAACCAAGGATTGAGTTCATTCAAATGATCAGACTTTACAGAAGACTGACATTTCCGTTTAAAATATCCTTTAAAAAAAAAAAAATTATGTAATATTCTAATTTTCTGAGACACTTAATTTTGGGTTTTCATTGTAAGACATAAACTTCAACATTTCAAGAAATAAAGCTTGACATACTTCACTCTATGTCTAATGAGTAGATATAATATATGGGTTATTCAAAAAGAATGAACCGATTTCAATATTTTAATAAAGAAAACCATTAGAAAACTCCAGCCAAGTCACTAGTATTCTACCCACAGTCATCTTTTATTTCCTGTCTTCCAAGTGTTCAATGTGTCCACCACCTGCAGCACGGACAACATCAATTGGATAAGAGGATTCCTCCCAGACATGAATCACTATACCACCATCCACTGAGTTGATCGCTGTTGTTATTCGATGTTTAAGGTCATCAATGTTCGTGTGTACCAGTGGAACATAAACTTAGAAAAACTCCTCTTTCAAATGGTCACTGACTCATTCCATGATGATGCGTCATGAAATCGGTTCATTCTTTTTCAATAACCCTGTATATGGGTTTGACTTTCTGAAATGAGTGACAAAATTATATCGAACTTTTTCATGATACTCTAATTTTTTGAATGGACCTGTAGACTGATGCCTCCACGACCCGGGCCCAGATATGAGGAAAAAAATGGATGGATGGATGGATTTTCCCCAGAGGCAGAAACACCCACAAAGACAATTTCAGCTCAAACCACACATGCATTTAACCGCCTTTTAATACAGTAGTAATAACGAGGCGCTATGCACTATGCATCAAGTACAATCAATATGCACAGCCACAGAAAATGTGTCACCAAGGTAGCTACAAATTACATGGCAATTAACCTTTTCAAGAATTACAAATCAGCATCCAGAGTTAAGAACAAAGATCATATGAAGCAGAGAAGTTATGCACATTCAATGTTCATGGAGAATATACACAAACAACTAGGAGTTTGCCTTTATCAGCTCTAGAAAAGTTTATGTACACAGTGGAGCATCTAAAAATAGCTGATCCACCACAGGAGACCCTGAAAAAGGCAAACCGCACACCGGTTTGTAATAAATTAAAGAGAGAAGTCGTCGTACTCTAGAAGTTCATGTTCCTCCTTATAAACAAACACAGATATCGTGGAATAGAAAGGATGGAAAACAGCTTTACAAAATCATGACGAGGCTGTGCAAGTCCGTTAAAAAACAAAACCATGATGCGATGGCAAACGGAAACGGCTAAAAATACACGATGGTCGTCCCATGTGGACGGAGGGACGGACGGAGGCTTTGTCCACAGTCGTCCCTGGTTCAGACTCGTCCTGGTGCATGTACAGTATGTTACATGTACAGAGGAGGAGGAGGAAGAGGTGGAGGAGGAAGAAGAGAAGGAGGAAGAGGACTAAGGGGAGGAGGAAGAAGAAGAGGAGGAGGAGAAAGAAGAGAAGGAGGGAGAGGAAGAGGACTAAGAGGAGGAAGAAGAAGAGGAGGAGGAAGAGAAGGAGGATGAAGAGGGAGACGGAAGAGGAAGAAGAGGAGGAGGAGCTGGGCCTCAACAAATGAAGAGAGGCAGCAATGGACGACGCCGGAGAGGAACGACGACTCCACCCACGCAGATGTATGTCACTGAGGACTCATGTGGACGTCACCAAGGAGTCATCTGGACATCACCCAGACATCACAGAGGAGTCACCTGGACGTCACCGAGGAGTCATCTGGACATCACCAAGGAGTCATCTGGACGTCACTGAGGAGTCATCTGGACGTCACTGAGGAGTCATCTGGACATCACCAAGGAGTCATCTGGACGTCACTGAGGAGTCATCTGGACGTCACTGAGGAGTCATCTGGAGGAAAAGCTTCACGTCAACAACAACGGACACGCTCAGAGTCAGGATTTAACGTCCAGTCAGTGAAAACAGTCGTCCACGTGAAAATGGAAGGATCAGTGGAACTGCAGTTGTGTGAGTCCAAGTCCAACCAGGGACTGAAATATAAGAACCAGCGGTGACAGATTTGACCTGGACTCAGATGCAGGTTCATTCTGGTCATAGATGGAACCAGGTGAAGTTCAGATGAACTCACCACTATCCTCTGAACAACAACTACCATCAGCTCCTGCTCAGGTCACATGTTCCTTCCATCTGCTGTGGAACCTTTGGTCTTTTATGTTTGTGATCACGGTTCCAGTTCTGTGCTCTGTCTCTCACCTGGTCTCACCAGGACCACAGCCCCCCCCCCCCCGATCCTCCTGTGATACTGTTGTATTAAAGGACCTTAACCCTCTCCTCCGTTCACTGACTGGTTCATGGATCTTCTACTGAACCTTGAGAGTCACTGTTAACCCTTTAGGGTACAGGTGTCAAACATGCGGCCCGGGGCCCAAAACCGGACCACAAAAGAGTCCAATCTGACCCAGGGGATGAATTTATGAAACGCCAAAATTACACTGAAGATATTAACAATGAATGATGTTGAACTCATGTTAGTTCAGGTCCCACATTCAGACCAATATGTTCTAAAGTGGATCAGAAGAACAGAATAAACTATAAATAATGACATATACAGACTTTTCTCTTTGTTTTAGTAACATGGAAATGTTAATATTTACAAACTATCCTTTAATAAAAATGTGAATAAACTGAAATGTACAATTTTAACATTGTTTTGATGTTTCTCAAATTTTTGAACATGTCTTATTATTATTATTTGTGTTGATTTTTTGGGGGTTATTTTTTGTTTATTTCAGCTTTGCAATCATATATAGATTATTATATTATGATTTGACTGGCCCACATGACTGAAATGAAAAATATGAATAACTTGAACAAATATGAACGTGAACTGTCTTCATATAAATCAGTGTGATTATATTAATATTCTGTCTGTTATTAAATGTTGTGTGTATTTGTAGATCCACTCTATCTGTACGTTAGAATGAACATGTAGAAATGATAAACTGAGGCAGAAAATTGGTCCAATTGGTTGTTAACAATATTTCCATTTTTTTAAAGGATAGTTTGTGGAAGTAAAAATTTTCATAATGTGATGTTTTAGTTTTGTTTTTCGCTCTAGAAACATAGATAAAAGTCTGTATTTGTCATTATTTATGGGTTACTGTGTTCTTATTTGACTGGTTCTAATCCACTTTACATCATATTGGTGTGAATGTGGAACCTGAACTAACCGTGGTGTACACTGTGACGTCAGCAGGATGTTGGAGGTGTGTGTTGGAGGTGTGTTCATGGATCTTCAGTGTTTGTGTATTTTTGTTGTTTTCAGGTAAACATTACTTCATTAGTCTGTATCTTTGTTCTCACTCACCAGCTCTGGTTCTAGCCCTTCCTCTTCTCACCGGCTCCGGTTCTGGTCCTTCCTCTTCTCACCAGCTCCGGTTCTGGTCCTTCCTCTTCTCACCGGCTCCGGTTCTGGTCCTTCCTCTTCTCACCAGCTCCGGTTCTGGTCCTTCCTCTTCTCACCGGCTCTGGTTCTGGTCCTTCCTCTTCTCTCTTTTCCTTTTCCTCCATCACCTCTGCCTCTATCCACCCTGTTCCCCGCCTCTGGCCCCTCTCACCCCTGGCCCGGCCCCTCCCACTACCGCTCGCCCCCTCTGGACCCTCTGGCGTGCTAGCTGTGGGGCTGTGGGGCGATACTGGAGCAGTCAGTTACCAGCAGTCCCACCGTGCTGGCGCTGGACACTGTGACAGCCACGCTGGTGGTGCCCACGGGGACCGTGCTCGTGGGGTCGGGCCCGGGGTCGCCTTGGTTGGCGTGGGTGCCCATGTGACCCTGGAGCTGCGTGGCCGTCTTACACTGGACCCCACACAGCTGACAGAGCAGCACGCCACCGGCGCCCGTCCCACCGAAGCCCCCCCGTGCCCCGCCGCTCTCCTTCCACTCCTGCCCGTGGTGCTTCTGGGCATGGACTCGCAGGTAGGTGAGGGTGGTGAAACCTGGAACAACAAGAAGAACCACACACCAACATTTAAGAGACAAGAACAACAGAACCAGTGTCCCTGTACAACAGCGCTGGTTCTATGTGGATCAGAACCAGTTGAATGTGTTCTATGTCAGGTTCTGTTCTATGTTCCAGTCCTGTGGTCTGGATGTACATCTATCTAACTATAGAAGTGGGCAGGACTTTCACTGGAGGAGAACTGAACTAAGGCTCTGAGCACACTGAAGGTAAATGTGACCTGGATCTGATCTGTTAAAGACAGTCTGAACAGCACTAATCTGACCCAGACCACTTTCATATGTGGTCCTAAATCTGATCTGTATCTGATATTTTCCAATGTGACTTCAGTCTGAATGTCCAGGTCGCATTTATCCAACCTTCATGTCACTGAAATGCGACAAACGTCCCAGTTGTTCATCCCAGGAGGAGGAGCAGAGGAAAACCATATTTCCTTCTGTAAACACAATGTGTGTCTGCGAGGTCACGCATTCCATCAGGACCTCTTTAGTGCATGTGGGTCACTTCAGGGTCACATTCAGTTTAAACTCAAAACTGATAGAAGTCGCATTTAATGTGGAATATGAATGAGCACACACACACACAAAAAATCCGAATTATGTATTAAGACCTGCTGTGAACGGAGCCTTAGTCAATCACAGTCCATATATGACTTCTATCAGTGATCAATAATGACTATATTGGTATCTGGAACCATTTACATGTTCTAAACCATCAACATATGGACCAGTAGAAGGAAAGGAACAGTTAGAATCAGGGCCGGACTGAGACTCATTTTCAGCCCTGGAGATTCATACCTCAGACCGGCCCACTTTAGATCACGACCAATTATTATTAAAATCATGAAATTATAACTTTACATGTTGGGTCTACACACTGTTCTGCAAAGCCTTGGAATTCAGTGTATTTTCTAAAATATTTCCAATTCAGCGCAAGTAAAGGTTGCTTCACAATGTGGATTTATTTCAAAAGTGAGTGCACATCGACATCTCCAACATTATTCCTCACAACACAACAATAACATAATCTATATTTTTGTTCTTATAAGTGTTAACATTTTTCAAACCTTTAAAATGTTTGAAATGAAATAAAAGAATATATAAAATATTAAATAAAAAAATAATACAAAAAATAAAGCCTGCTGCAACTTCTAATAGCTGTATCATTTTTGTATCCTCTGCAACAAAAGATTTCCATAACAACTTACTTGCGGTTTGTTCCATCTTTGCTATTGAAAACTTTTGGTATAGTGATATTAGCGGTTTGACGAGGATGATAAGAAAAAAATGTATGTATATCCTGTGACTGAGGGCGAGCAAAGCAATCAAAGCTAACAACAGACTCATCTTCATCTGTCTCATTTGTGCCTAGTGGTTCAGGGTTGTGCTGCTGAGCTGCTCCTCTGTCATCAGTAGACTCTGCTCTCCCTTTCACACTTCCTCCAGTTTCCCTAGACTCGCCTGCACCTGTATCACAATAAAAAATAATATCTACAGACATTTTGACTTACTGAACCAATTAAGATATTTACATTGGCAAAATATGCTGGCTTATTTAATATTACTTTATGCTATTGCCTTTCAATTGTAGGCTTTGTGTATTTACTGTCTCACTTTTAATAATAAAAAATAAAATAGGTCAGGACTATGGTTTGGGTATACAAAGTGGTTTTAGTAGAACTAATGCTTGTTCACACAGCCTGTTCCAACAGCTCACCTTTTCCTTCCATCCTGACA
Source organism: Sphaeramia orbicularis (assembly GCF_902148855.1). Lineage (NCBI taxonomy): Eukaryota > Metazoa > Chordata > Actinopteri > Kurtiformes > Apogonidae > Sphaeramia > Sphaeramia orbicularis. Next base: position 7,237,997 of record NC_043964.1, read on the forward strand.
GGAACAATCCCCTCATCACTACTGGCTCCTGGCTCTGCTTCTGACACTAAATCACATTTTAAAAATGCTCATAATTCTCAGCACAAATCTTCTATTTTGCAAAGCCTTGGTGTCAGTTTCATTCATGTAGTGCTGAATCCTGGAGCATCTCAGAGCCCCTTTCATATTGAACAGGCCTACACCATACTCTTCATTGGAGCCTATTTATTCATAATCTTCCCTCTCTGAGCAGTCCTACCTGCCCACTCTGGACTTGTGGGCTCATGGCTGGTGTCTGGTGCTGGATCTGCTTTCTGACTCTGAGGAGCTACAAGACAAAGTTTCCCAGTTATGTGGCGTCGCATCATACTGTTATTTAAATTGCATAACGTTATGTTCCACACCACAATGCCATACAATTCATTGACTCGATAATTAACTAACTTGAAAGGTGGTTTACCCGGTTCATCGTCCTCATTAGTTGTTTCCAACTGGGAGGTTGTTTTTGTGAAAAAGTTGCAGATTTTGGCACATTTGGCTGCGTTTGCTTCCAGAGCTTTCCTCTTTTTAATTCTTGCCTTCTCTGCACCACCCTTGCTCTTTTTATTATCCATGTTTCAAACAGCAAACACAGCTGACCATCCACAGCCTACGGAGCACAGGTCGTATATGCTCCACAGCTACAGTATAGAGTTACTACAACATTCGAAAAGGAGCGGGACGAAGTTTAATTTATAATCTCCCGCCCCCTTATCCCATCCTTCAACCTACCCTAAATTCCTATGTTTCCAAATTTCTATGTTTCGAGGCAAATCTGTCAAGGTTCTGTGACTGGACGGGGGCGTCACCCGCTGTGACTTACTGCGATTGCAGAGGTGGCAGGCATGATGCTGTGATTGGTTGTGGACCCTCATGTGATCTGTGATGTAAGCTGCCGACAGGAGCTTCCCGCAGATGTGACACGGAACCTTCTCCTCATGTCTGATCAGGTGGGCGCGTAGACGGTCGCGGGTGGCGAACGCTGATGTGCACGTCTGCGGAGAATGCAAAGCAAGTCACCAAAGGAGATCCAAGTGAAGGAAGTTGTCTGTTTAAATCCAGTCAAAGTCATTTTATATGAACAGGAAGAGCATAAATGTGGACACAGAGGTTTTTCTAATTGACTGAATTAGGTTCTACTTTCAGATGCTTTTAAGGAACATTCAATTCAGTTAATTTCAAACATACAACAAAACAAACAAAATAACCCAACTGTAGTACCAAGAACATGAAAACTTACACATGAAAACAAAATATGACTTTATTTGCATATTTGTAAAGGAGTGGGAGGAAGTGTAACTTATAGTGTTTGTAGCTTTTAATTCAATGGTGTTGTTGTTTACATATGTTTTAAGTTTAATGTTTCATGAATGGTTTTGGAACAGAGTTTTATTGTGTTTTATGTACAGTTTGAATGTGGATGTATGGATGAAATATCTGTTCTCTGTAACTTCTGCTGCTGTTGTCTTGGCCACGATATGCTCAACAAGTTTTTGTCCTGGTTAAATAAAGGTTAATAAATAATAATAAATAAATGAAGAAATAATGAATAACACACCCTGTGCTTGAAAAGAACACTCCCCATCCTTATCATCAAATCTGTTGTTGTTCCAAACTCGACATTTTTTATTCTTGTCTTATTGAGTCGGTTTAACTCCTTTCTTTTATTTGTTGGTTTGGTTTATTCAACATCAAAAATAAAAATAGGACCAAGGCTCCTGTAGTCCAACGGCATATTTAAAGACATTAATTAATATTCATTTGATCAGTCAAGGTCAAAGGTCATGGCACCAAATGAAAGCCCATATATGACTTCATATCTATTGCCAATAGTAATTATATCAATATATTCAACCGTTTAGAAGTTATACTTTGAAATGTGTCCCATGACAAACCAATGGAGATTTGGAACATTTAAAAAAATCCATACAAAGTTAAAAAAAACAATATTTCTCAATTCTTTGAACAAACTTGGTAGACCTGACCCCAAAGATGTTCCACAACAAATATCAAGTCATTCTGACTGACAGTTTCAGAAAAGATTCTTGAAAACTTGTTTACGGTCGACAGACAGACAACAGCTGATCCAATCGTCCAATTGTGGGCCGTTGGACTAAAATCAGACTCCAGGGTTTTATAAAGGTGTGCAGCAGAACTGCAGGAGTGAACTTGAATGACCTTATATACCTGCATAAGGTCAGACCTCTGTGTGACCCCGGTCGGTCCTGAATGACCCCGGCCACTCTCTATGGGCAGAGTTCACACTGCTTCAGTCTGGTCACAGATACGCCTTAACCACATAACAAACCAACCGGCACCACAACTCTTTTGTTCCTGCTGCCTTCAGGCTACTGGACAGTGAGTAGTGTGTGATTTGTGTTTTTGTATCTCTCATTTGTTTTTGATGTGTGTAACTGTTGGCTGTTCAATCATTTGCCCCTTGTTGATAATAAAGTACTTTGAACTTTGAAGCTAAGGACTAAAGTCTGCTACAAACTCCAGCAGAACAGAGAATGTTCTTCTCCATAGTCATTTTGTACTCAAAGCTTGTTCGACACACCGTCCGGGCAGAACTTTCTTCTTGTGTGGTGTACGAGAACTACTGTGTGATTGGTCAGGTATTCAAAGTGGGTGTGGTTAGTGAATAAAAGCGGAGGCCCGCCCCAACTTTTTTAATGAACTATGACATGTCTTTAGCTAGAACCAACTTTGAATGAGGAAAATCAGGTCTGCCTTGAAAAACAGACCATGGGGTAAAATAAAGGTTCAATCCAAAATAAAACCAGACTTATCGTGTCCCCTGATGGGACATTATGAGGCTGAAGAGACGAGGATGTTACCGTGCACTTGAACGGTCTCTCTGTGGAGTGGACCTGTCGGACATGGCTGTTGAGGTGATCTGGTCTGAAACCCAAACACAGACAAACCCAGTCACACCAACATACACCTGTAACCTGGACGCAGTCAGACCACAGACGGGTTCTGGTCCATCTGAGCCGCCAGGCGCTGGTTTGTACCTGGAGAAGGCCTTGGCGCAGTGCGGACAGACGTAGGGTTTCTCCACACCGCCCTGGTGCGAGCGGACGTGGTAGCTCATGCGATCTTTCCTCTTGAAGCGCTGCTGGCAGATGGGGCAGGAGTACGGCTTCTCGTCCGAGTGGGACAGCCGGTGGCGGTTGAGGTGGTACACGTCCCTGAAGGCCTTTCCACAGGCCTCGCAGGCGTGGTTCTTCCTCACCTGGTTGGCGATGGGGGTGGGGGCGGGGTTCTGCAGGGCGACAGGTTCACTGACTTTAGCGTCTTTTTCACGTTCAGTCGCAAACTTGTGGCTGCTGCGTATTTTGCAGTTCAACACAATTAGGAAAAGACAAAGAAATTATGCAGAATTCCCTCTTACTTAAGTGTTATTATTTGCAAATGTTCTCATAAAATCATCTGCAGCTCTGCCTCAAAGTTCCTCAAATATGATGACTGAATATTCATAAAATAAAGATCAAAGTGTGAAAGCAGCGGTAAAGAGGTAAACTAAAGCTGTAAGCGGCTATGACGGGGCCATCTCACCCAACTTTCCCTCAACCCCAGACTTTCGCTCAAAAAACTTCATCATAGGGGGCAGGACTTATCAGATTCCCCAGAATTCTTGGGGGTGGTTGAAAATCACATTTGAAAAAGACATAGAAGTTACCCAGAATCCCCTCTTCCAGTGAACCCACCTGCTCCATGGACCCCACCACCACCACAGCTGCTTGGATAGGTTGAGGTGGCGCTGCCATGGTTACGGTTGCTGGGGCGATGGACACGGACACCGGCTGGCTGTCCTGGTTGCCGTGCTGCACCGGCTGGGGGAGGGTCTCCAGGGGGGCGGGGGCTGGAGGGGGGGGGTGGGGCCGGCTGGGGGGGCAGGGTGAGGTGGAGCAGGGACAGGGGGACGGTCTGCTTCTCCACCCGCGGACCCTTCCCTCCGTCCTCCTTCTCGCGGGCCGCCCGGTCCTTCATCTTGATGCCCGTGTGCACTGACTGGTGCCGCCGCAGGTTGTAGCTGTTCTTAAACTCTTTGTTACAGGTGGCGCAGATGTGGGCGGGTCGACTCGGTTTGGTGATCGGTTTCACTGTCAGACAGCGGAAACACAGGTAAGAGTAAATACAACGAACAATGGTCAGTCTGGGTCAGTACCGGTCCATCTGGTCCAGGTAAAGGGACAATACAACCAGTCTGGGTTAGTACCGGTGCTAAAACAGCCCATGAAAGAAGAAACATGTCTGTGACCATGTCTGACTGATGGAGCCGTGACTTCATACTGGATGGTGCTGCAACTAATGACTAATTTTCTAACAATTAATCTTTTGATGAATTTTTCGATTAGTAGTGTAGATTAGTTGACAATTTTTTTATTTTATTTTTTTTAAATCAAGTGTTTGTTATTTTGTTGTGTCCATTTAATTTTGAATACAACTCAAGGGCCAAAACATAAAATGCCACATTTATCATGACAAATGTAAACGATATAAATAACTTACATGTTACCAAACAAAAACATTACAAAGTAGGATGTTTTCCACGTAAGACCGGGGGAATGAATGAGGTACGCATGGATCCACAGACTGGGGGTGTGTGTGTGTGTGTGTGTGTGTGTGTGTGTGTGTGTGTGTGTGTGTGTGTGTGTGAAACTTAAGACGCTTATAAGACAAGAGTCTCTCTCTCTCTCTCTGAGGTACAATAGCAAAATGATGCGTCGACTAAAAAAATTGCCGTTGAGTAATTTTCATTGTTGATTACATCAACTAAGTCGACAAATCACAGCAGCACTAGTACTGGACAACACCTACTGGACAACAGGACAGAACCTAAGTTACCAACAGAACCATTAGCATTATACTGGATCTATGAAATAGACACTAATGAACATTGCCTCCATGAGGACTTTAATTCCATAGATCACATGGTTTTTTCCTTCTCTCCTGTGGAACCTCCCCCTTCCCTCCTCACCAGGTAGCGGCTCCTCGCTCAGTGCGGCGGTGTCGACGGTGGACGGCGGCGTCACGATGTGCTCGGCCGGGGGGCTCTGGGTGGGATCGGCCAGTTCCGGCAGCAGCTCCGACTGCAGAGGAGCCTCAGGCTGACTCTGAGTGGGCGGAGTCTGACGGAGGAAAAACACATGTTCATGTCAGAAACATATGAACCAGAATCATCTAGGTTCGACTCAGATGAAGACTACAGTTTATCAAACAGACACTTTTATATACCTGGGACACAAAGCAAAGGGCTGTGATTGGCCGCCACGACACTGATCAGGTTTATCAATAATTCTACTGATTATGGAAGTGAATCAGACCACGTTCACAGCAGGTCTTAATGCACAATTCAAAGTTTTTGGTGAAATTTGTGTTTTTTTGTGTGTTGGTTCATTTTCCACATTAAATGCGACTTCTATCAGTTTTGAGTCTGAACTGAATGTGACCCTGAAGTGACCCACATGCACTAAAGAGGTCCTGATGGAATACGAGACCACACAGACACACACTGTGTTTACAGAAGTAACACTCCTGGGATGCAGAATTATGACGTTTGTGGCATTTCAATGACGTAAAGGTCAGATAAATGCAACCTGGCCATTCAAACTGAAGTCACATTGGAAAATATCAGATCTGTATCAGATTTAGGACCACATATGAAAGTGGTCTGGGTCAGATTTAGAACCGCATATGAAAGTGGTCTGGGTCAGATTTAGAACCGCATATGAAAGTGGTCTGGGTCAGATTAGTGCTGTTCAAACTGTCTTTAACAGATTAGATACAGGTCACATATGGACACATAAATCGGAATTGGTCCACATTTACCTGCATCTGAACGAAGCCTTAGATTCACATACATGTCAGACAGGTACAGGTGTAAAGTAAAACATGATTAAGGTCAGAAGTGTGGACTCTAGAAAGAAGACCTTGACTGTGAGATAAAAAAAACATGTTAAAAGATGGAAAAAATTAAGTCAGATCATACGTTTGAGGCAATTACGACCTGACAAATTTAACAGCTGATCATGTAGATGTTCATTAAAACACAGACTAAATTCAAAGGTTATTTATATCGGAAACAGAGAAAAATGAAGAAAACGTGACTTTTGTAGTTAAATCTATCATTAACTGAACATAAACCAAGTGTCAACAACCATAAACACTGACTGGCAAAATAAAAAACACAAAACAAAGTTCACAGGAAAAATACCTTATTTTTAAAGAAATTGCACTAAAATGGTCAATTCTCAGACTTTAACTCTTTAAAAAGTATTATTGTAATGACTGCCAAATTAATTTTTCTCCAAATGTAGTTTTTCCTGAGTCATTCATGATCATTTATTATAATATTATCTTCTGTATTTTACATTTTTTTCAGTGTAAATCCCGTATTTTCTTGTATTTAATTCACTGATGATGTAGATATTCATTAAAGGTCAGAGTAAATTCAAAGGTTATTATATCAAAACACAGAAAATGTGAATTTTTTTAGTTGAATCACTCCGTAACTGAATATCAACCCAGCATCTTCATCCACTGTCACTGATTAAACTCGACTGATTTAATCTTGTTTCATCTTTTACATTTGATTTTGACTTCTTCTGTCTGTTTTTATTCTTATTTCACTGATCAAACTGAATTTTCTTATCAGATCAGATAACTAGCTCCTGTCTCTGATCCAGTCCTAGATACAAACGGCAGTTCTGCCTCAAAATTCCTCAGTCAAATATGACGAATAAATATCCATAAAACAAACATCAGCCTGGGAAAACAGCGGTAAAAAGGTAAATTAAAGCTGCAAGTGGCTACGATGGGGCCGTCATACCTTTAAGGCCCCGGTGTTTGGACCCAAATAATAAAAAACTACAATATGGGAAATGTATTAATGTTAAATGTATCCTGTAAAACACCAGTGTCAGTCTAAACCCCCTGGTATGACAGAGGTCCGTCTAATCGCCTACAGCACACAATCTGCACAGAGGGGTTTACATCAACTTGAACCATAAACAAAAATACCAACTACTCAATAGCTTTCATATTCTTAACCCTTTAAATGCCATGTCTGTAAAGGAAACAAACCATATTTTTTGATACAAAACAACACAAAATGTTTTTTCAATATCACATTAAAAAGTATAAATAACTAAGATCCCAATACTGTACCTTGTCAAACATCACAGATTACTCATCTAAACTGCGATTCTCTTTTCCATTGGACATATATGCAAAACATTACTGATAATTACTAAATGTAAATTAAAAAAAGGAAGTGCATAATGTCGGTTTTTCCATTAAATCACAAATGCGATGATTTGTTTATTTATTATCATGAGATGACACGAGAAGTCATTCCATAAACATGAACGTAAATATGGTGTTGATTTACAGATATATTAATTATTATTATATATTACCTCTCTATCTCGTACTAAATTATAAAATGATTGGGTTTCCTGGTGTGTCCACACATACCGACACGTTTGTTTTAAACTCTTCTTCTTCTCTTGCTGTAACGTCCGCCAACATTCTTTTTTTTATATTCATGTGACTAGTTGCAGAAAAAGGTCTTTCCATTGCAGTTTTGCGTGATATGCCAATTTTGCTACATTCGAAAAAAACCACCTCTTGCCAGCGCAAAAACTTTTAATCGAAAAACAAGAGTTTGGGCGAAATTGTCATTTTCCATTAGGTAAATTTTTATGTGTAAGTTATATTCACGCTATTTGAGGATCAATGGAAAAGCGACTAATAATTAATACTAACATTGGTTCATATTATTATTATTATTATTTTTGGTTCTAGGTCAAATGTTAAATGTGTCAGTGTGTATTTTGTACTCACTTGGTAGAAGGGTGTTAGTGTAGGAATTTAACACTGTTTATTATGGGATGGTTTTAGTGGATGGATCAAAATTTTAAAAATCAATAATTATGTAAAATAATGGGATGTTTTATAAAATGAAGTGTAAAGTGTGTATAATATGTTCACCTGGAAACCAGAGGGATAAAGGAGATGGTCAAATGTTCTGTGGTGTTAAAACCCATAATAAAACAAACCAGAAAATCTATAATAACATTTTTACCCTTGACTATTTGACAGGAACTCAATTTCACAAATATCCTTAAACAATACTATAAACTCAATACCATCTAAATATCTGAAATACTGATACTAACATTTGTAAACAGTTCCATAAAATAGAGTTCTTAAGCTAAAAAACGAGCTTATTTGAGAAATAATAAAAGAAACTTTAATTTATGACACTGAGATTCACTTTGACTTACAGAAGAGGAGTAGGGTCACTGGAAAAAAAAAAAGGTCCAATATATATTTTTTATGAGATTAAAGTCAGAATTCTGAGAAAAAAGTAATACTTTTTTCTCAGAATTCTGACTTTTTCTCTCAAAATTCTGACTTTGTCCCTCAGAATTCTGACTTTCATCTCACAATTCTGACTTTTTTCCTCAGAATTCTGACTTTCATCTCAGAATTCTGACTTTTTTCTTACAGTTATCAGGTTCTACTGTTATTATTTTCATGTAGGATTCATTTTTATAGGTTTTTATGATGTACATTGCTGGTCCTGAGTGCTGATTTTGTTTCAAGTACATACTATATGTTATGACAATAAAGTGAACCTTGAACCTTGAGAAATCTGACTTTTTTTTTCTCAGAATTCTGACTTTTTCCCCCTCAGAATTCTGACTTTAATCTCAGAATTCAGATTTTTTTTCTCATAATAAAAATATATTAGACCTTATTTTTTTCCAGTGGCCCTGCTCCTCTTGACTGGATTGACTGGATGAATTAAAAAAAAAAAAAAAAAAAAAAAAAGGAGGTAAACCCCAGAGGAAGCAGTGTGAGGAGGCCAAAGCCCTGACCCCATGGTGACCCCGCGGTGACCTCCCCCTCCCCCCTCACCTTAACCCCATGCACAAATGTCAGCCCCCCCCCCCCCCCGGTTCTCCCCCCGGTTCTCCCCCACAGCCCGCTCCAGCTCCCGGCTCGGCGGTAACACTCACCTGAAAGAGGAAATTGCTCCAGGAGGTGTCCATGACGGCGGCGGGGACCGGAGGGCAGAGGGGCGGGAGGAGGGCGAAGGAGCCGCCGCTGCCCAAACACCAGCCGAGGCCTGTACCGCAGCCCGGTTAATGAACGGAATTCCACTGACGAGCTTTAGCTGAAGCCGAGCCTGATCTGAGACACTAATGGTTGAATAAACATGTAGTGGTCAAACACAGGCACTGACAGATGCTGTTGGAAATGCGACAAAATGGTTGGTGTCATGCTTGTTTTAATGGTGCATTTTAATACAATTTGCTTATGTCTACTGTGATTAAATCTGGTGAGTTGCATGCAAAATAGATTATTTTATATATAAGATGAATAGGATGAGGTCGAAACGTGATCATCACAGTCAGCTAGTTAGTTCAGGAGTCATTTATTTTTGCCAAAGCTCTGAGAGGCCCAAACGTCAGGTCCAAGCCTCGGCGTCGCGT